>NC_083097.1:83459240-83759240 GCF_949774975.1 Lagenorhynchus albirostris | reverse complement strand
GTGATGGGTGATGAGTAAAATTTATGTGCTACACTTAAAAGGGCCAATTTTCTCTTAGCAGAAAAATGTCTAGGACAAAGTAATCCAAAGTGCAAAATTAGGAATGTCTGTCTACAAATGTAAAAGATCTGGGTCTTGAGGCAAACCAGAAGCACTTGCAAAGGGGTTAGAAAGGGAAGGCAGAAGATGTTGACTTCAGTGCAGATGAGAGGGGTGCTTGATAAGGGGGCCAAATGCCTGGGAGCTTCGACACCACAGGGATGGAGGAGAGGCACAGAGACATGGTGTATTTTGAGGAGACAGGAATAACACTGTTGCCAAGAGCCTGCATCTTCAAAAAGAATCTCATCGGTCAGGAGAGAACTGGAAAGGACTTGCTTGTGAAAATAAACTTAGTACTGAAAATGATTTTTTTTCCTACCTTGTCCTTTTTCTTCCCAGGACACTTAGTTAGAATTCAAAACAGCTTCTGAAAGGGGGTGTGCAGTTTATTATTATATACAATAGATTTTTCAAATAATTCCATTTATTTGCCCAAAGTAGAAATGGTCAAAAGGAAAGTTATTTGAGTAATAAGATGGCATGAGAAAAATGGGTAGTCAGCAGCCTGAATTCTTTTATATGGGAAAATCTTTTCAACTGTAAAATAAACGCTTGGTAATGTTGATTGGGCTAACAGGCAAATACTATTTTCACTGAAGGATATCCACATATAATTGTACTAATTGGTGGAAGTAGCACTTTTAACTTACCTTTATTCCTTCAAGGATACATTTCTTTTATTGCTAAGCAGACAGCATCATACACTGGACAACAGATATTTCTCCTTTTCACAATTCCCATTATAATGATGCTCTACAGAATAGTGGGGTGGCTTTGGAATTTTAAAACAGACCTTAAGTTTTTCCTAATGGATACATTTTACTTCCTAACTAGAAGTCTGATAAGAGACAAACTACAGTATAAAGAATGAAAAAATATCCTGGCTTTCCATTCCTGGGCTCATGGGAACTATACCAGACCAACTCCTTGTCTCACCCCTGATGGATTAAGAACGTTCTTCTAACCACTTAACTTGTGAGGTAGTTTCATTTTTAGTAATGTGGAAGTTTCACCCAGCAGTAGAAATTGAAAATGGTACTCATATCTATCTTAGAACAGAGTAAATGGACAAGTGATCTAGTCTGAAGTTTATTTTTGTTTACTTTTTATCCTGCCCATTTTACTCTAGCCCAAAATTGTACTCTGTTTGGAGGAGTGTGATGTTTTGAACACCTCAGTACAAGTACCTTATAAGTATTTATTACTGCTTTCAGACAGCAGTGAGCTGAAGTCATCTCCATCAGTGGGGGTAAAAACATTTTAAAATGCCGTTTATCCAACAGCTTTGCTGCTAAGAGTTACTTTGCTTTTTTGCTGGGTTTACTTGTGTTTATGAAACAAGTTTGAATACTCTAGTGCCAAATAGTTTGGAGGATTTGGAACTCCAAGGAAAAGATGCCCCAACAATGTGTGCAAATTCAAATCTCCAGGGCTGTGTTGGTTCTGACCATCATCTGCTCTGCATTGTCATAGTGAGGGCTTCAGTGGGAATCTAGCCATGAGTGGGAAGCCAGTAGGAACTCCGTGTGTTCTGGGATGACAGGAGAAAATACAGACGTATCTGTGTGAACCTCAAAATTTTCATGGCCGTAGAGCTATCTAATAATGATTATTTTTGGAAAATACTCATATTATACAAATTACTAGGTTTGTCATACTGACCTTTCTCTTTATTTCCCAGCCATTTTGCACATCTTCATGAGTAATAAGCATATTTTTTCATTCTATTATGATGATATATTTATCACATAAATGCTTTGTTCTGTCTTACACCATGAAAAGGGCACATAATTCTCCTTGTTCAGTATATCTAACATCAATACTAATAAATTAACTTTTCTGGACTTTGTAAGTTATTTTTTGCCTGTTCTTTCCAATGTATTTCTAATAACTATGGATCCCTATTTACAAGAAGTTCCTAAGAAAACAACTCTAGTTAGCTAATTCTCACAATACTAATAATGTTTACACAGGACTTTATATATAGAATATTAACAATTAGTATTTCATTTTATCCTTAACCCTATGAAATGCATATTAATATCATTAGCCTCATTTTACAGTTGGCTAAAAGGGATTAAATTTCTCAAAGTCACATTGTGAATAATTAGAGGAGCCCAAGTAGAAGAGCCCAAGTTTGAATCCAAGTATTTCACTCCAAACCTTTCATTTTTCCACTTACCAGAGCTATCTTACAGAATTTTCTTAATAATGCTGCATTAACAAAAGCACATCTAGTCTTAATTTCCTCCTTCAATCCTTTAAAATTTGGTCAAATTCAGGTTGGGTCTTCTACTCTTGTTACTCTGCTCATTTCTGCAGTATCTTCACTGCTTACTTGGTTCCCAAATTGTATCTCCAACTGTCTATCAGACATGCCTAATTGGATATCTCAGAGCCTCCCAAATACTACATGTATAAAATTATCTTTTCTTCCAAGCATATCCCTGTTTCTGTATCCCTATTTTAATAGTCTTGCAATTACTCAGCATGGAACTTTGGGTATTGTTATCCTTAATTTGTCTAATTTATCTCTCACCCTACCCTACCCCACAGCCAAACAATCTCCAAACCCTATCCCTTTTTCTTCTCTTCCTACTTCAGATTTTATTCCCAATCTATTCTTCACACTACAGCCAAAGGAAATCTTAAGGGGCAATCTTTTCTAGGCTTTCCCTTACTTAAAATTCTTGAAAAAAGACTCCTCTTTGGACAAAGGATAAAGTCTTATTTTCTTAGCAGAGCAATTTACCTCTGCAGTTTCAACTCTAATCACTTCCCTTTTTTCCAGCCCCTTATGTACCATAATTGATGTCCTTGCAAAAAGGCGCAAGACAAACCTTCTAAATTTTTATTAGGCATTAATAACATTCATTAAGGATCACCTGAATAATTATGATCAATATCATGTGCTACTAGTTTAAATAGAAATGTTTCATTTATTTAAAGATTCTAAACTATGTTTTCATTGATATATTCATAGGACTTCAAAAATTCTAAATCAGGGCCTGTATTATTTATCCCAGTTTTACAAATGAGTCTAGAAGTCAGATGACTTCCCCAAGGTCAACATAGGATATGAAAATGGGACTCACATTTAAATCTTCTTAATCAAAGTCTACAACCTCTACCATACCGTACACCATACTGCTTCTGCCCCTGAATCTACCATACAAAGATAAATGAATGACTTTATAATTAACCCCATCCATGTAAAGAGCCCAACTAGAGCATTTACATTTTCATTTTTGTCTGGGTTTCTTCCACTTCATTTGCACCACGTGAACATCATAGCTGTGTTTCTTGTATGCCCCATCCAAGCACTTAAGACACAAGACACACAGTGCAGCATTGTTCACTAAAAGTGTATCTGAAAATAAGCAGACTGTTAGGAATGGTTAAGACAGATAATAATAGAATGATTAAAGGATGGTAGCTCATTCCTGACACTGCATAAGATTAAGTACACTAATCAGATTTTGGATTTAGAAAACCCGATAAATCCCAAGTAGAACAGGACAAGGTACTCAAACCTTTACTTCATTTGCTTGCCTTTCAAAATACATATTTGCATTTTATCCATGTCTTCTTTAGAGCTGAAGAACTTATGAAGGCTTTAGCCAGGTGAGTTGATTATATATGTTCCTTGTACTTTTTACTTTTTTTTTTTTTTTTTGCCATTTTGAACGAAGTATTCCCTATGTTAATTCTTGCTATCCTAAATTAGTTGCTTAGCAAAGGATAAAAGCAAAGGGATAATTATTTGAATGTTATATATGAAGATAATTTAACAACATATTTCTTTCCAGTCATAAAAAATCTAACAGCTGTTTGTAACTTGCTTTGTTATCAAACAGGATGGATACACCCGCTCCCCCCCCAAAAAATTCTAAATAGTCAGTATGCTTAGGCCTCTTTGATTTATGCTAAGAAAGACATCATATGCACATTTGAATAGCCACCATCCATATCCTAATTTGGTTATTTGAGATAAAATGTACATTTGGAAAGCAAGGAAAATGTTACTGTGAAGCTAGGCTGCTAAACATAATTGAAATTCATTCTGAATTCACTGAGGGTCAGTTTCACTTCAAAGTAGCAGTCCTTGTTTTGAATTCCTATATTCTGCTTTGTTTCATCTACAGCATTAAAGTTACTAATCACCAAAATGATTTTCTCCTCTGGTTTGGTTAGAAGAATTTTTCTTAATTTTATACTTAAATTTTCTATTGTATAAATGTTTATATTTAATTGTTTTAAAATATATTAATTACCCAAAACATTGTGATCTAATCTCAAGAAAGGAGACATTAAGGATTAAAATTTGTTCTGTAACAACAACTGCATCTACTCTTAGATTTTGACCAATTTCATAGGCAAAATATTCTGGCTGATATCTTTTGTGTAAATAATCCCAAATCAAACTTTGCAAAATAATGTATTTGCAACTTCACTGTCAGTTGATCTTTAAATAATATGTTCCAAGATTTTGATGGCAATGTATATTTACAATCAAAGATTCCTCTGTGGATCAAGAAGTTGGCCAGTCCTTCTCACCTTCCTTACTCTCACTCAGAATTTAAGTATTGGTTTTTCATCTCTTTTTCTTCTCCCAGAATTTAAACATTAGTTCTTTCATTCTAGTGTCAGATTACCATAATGTTGACTAAGTGTCCTAAAATTATTTATTTGGAAAGTAAACTAAAAAATAAATCTCTGTTGTCTACTTTTTTAAAAAAGATACTGGATTTCCTGAGTTGCTAGCAATTCATGTTTTTTCTTAAATGTTATGTGAAATCATTTAACTTTTCAAAGAAATCTGTAGTGACCATGTGATAAAATTACAGTCAGGATGTTCATAAAATAGTCTTGGTGTCTTCTCTTCAGGGGGAAAATCATCCAATAACAAAGTTTTCAAGTAAGTCATTAAAATGACACACCAGGAATTTTAACTGTGATGGGTCAGATTCTCAACTGTCTTATCACCTATGATGCCTCTTTCATAGACTGTTCCTGATTATTTTTGCAAAAAGCAGAATAAAAATTCTGAATGTGATCGGACTTGTGAAGATAAAAACTTACTACACAAAATGCACTGATATGTTACTCTTACCTCATGAGACTGCCCAGACCTCAGTGAATTTGAGAGATGGGATGGAATGTTAGCACTGATTATCTGCCCAATATAAACCCAATCACAAAGTGATTAAATTAACTTGGCAGATTAATTCTAAACATAATTTCTCATTCCTTCATCATTGGCCAGACTGCAATTTACACACTTTTTAATGACAGTGGACAAAACTACAGCTTAGTCAGTAGATCAAACTATGTAAAAGGAAGGTCAGCAAAAAAATATCAAGCATAGAACATTTTTAAATAAATGCCTTGGGACTTCCCTGGTGGCGCAGTGGTTGAGAATCCGCCTGCCAATACAGAGGACACAGGTTTGAGCCCTGGTCTGGGAAGGAGCAACTAAGCCCGTGCACCACAACTACGGAGCCTGCACTCTAGAGGCCACGAGCCACAATTATGAAGCTCACGGGACCAGAGCCTGTGCTCTGCGACAAAAGAAGCCACCGCAATGCGAAGCCCGCGCACCGCAACAAAGAGTAGCCCCTGCTCGCCACAACCAGAGAAAGTCCGCACACAGCAACGAAGATCCAACGCAGCCAGAAATAAATTAATTAATTTAAAAAAACAGGGACTTCCCTGGTGGTGCAGTGGTTAAGAATCCGCCTGCCAATGCAGGGAACACGGGTTCAAGCCCTGGTCAGGGAAGATCCCACATGCCACGGAGCAGCAAGGCCCAGGCACCACAACTACTGAGCCTGCGCTCTAGAGCCCGTGAGCCACAACTACAGAGCCTGCGTGCCACAACTACTGAAGCCCGTGCGCCTAGAGCCTGTGCTCTGCAACAAGAGAAGCCACCGCAATAAGAAGCCCGCGCACCCCAACGAAGAGTAGCCCCCGCTCGCCACAACTAGAGAAAGCCTGCGCACAGCAACAAAGACCCAATGCAGCCAAAATAAGTAAATAAAATTTTAAAAAATAAATAAATAAAATAAAAGCCTTTTTACTGCTTTCAAAAACTTGCATTAGTTTGGATTAAGCTACATAAATGTATTTACTTTAGTGAATAAATAAAGTGAGCATAGAAAATATTTTTAACTGTTGATTCTAAAATTATTGGAGAAGGTATATCCTCTATATATTTTGAATAAAACCTCTTTGAAGTCCTTATATCTTATTTAGAGTGATATTCTTATCAAATTATTCTTTTAGAGGTAACACAAGTAATTCCAAGGTAATTCAAGTTATCTTGAATTATAAATTCTAAACCAGTAATGAGGTTTAACATTGCCCAAAGTACCCTAAATATTGCTAAAAATAAAAAGTTGGCTCTTCGTAAGTAGCTGATAATAACATTTCCAATGAAACATTTGAAGAACATTGTTCATTACTTTCTTCTGAGTGTCTTGAAGTAGAATTAACCTGCAGCCATTTTTTTTTAACCTGCAGCCATTTTTAATTTAAATATTTACTTGAAATTATTCTTACTCTTTAGAATTTAACAGTGTGGTTATATATGGGTTTTCCTTGGTTCTAGGCTGGAAAGGAATGAAGATGTTACACATTTTCTACCATGAGCAATCAAAAACTCCAGTGTCACAGACTTGATGAGATTTGCCCCTGAGGAGTAAGACAAAACCCTCATTGAAAGAATCACAGGGATTTCATGTTTGGGAGGAATTACATACTGAGGCTTCTGTATGGAGATCAAGACACAGTATATTCAAACGCTACTTCAGAGTTTTAAGGATGAATGCTTCAAAATTAAGAGGGTGTCACTTAAACCCATCAAGAGTTGGTAATTCAGCAATTATTAAGTCTTCAGAGAAGCATAGCTCTTCTGGAACATAGTTATTGAAGTAGTGTGGCTCCACTTCAATAAGTGAAAAAGGAGACAGCATTCCTCTTTAGAAAACTCAGAGGCATTCTTCATTAAATTAATAGGTACGGGAAAGTCTTCAGCAGAAAAAATGTAGTCCCTGAGATTTATTCAATTAGCCTTTGGTGTCTATTCATTTGCTGACTATTATCAAGTATCTAATGACATATTTAAGTGCACATATGTGCTTTATTTTTCCTTTTTCTTCATCTTAATGGAAACACACCTGTTTAGTAAACTTTTTATTGTTTGAAATATGTAAGTGTTGAAATGAAATTGTCACCTCTGGTCTAGTTGCAGACAGTATAATTAGCCAAAAAGGAATAATGTGAAGTGTCACATAGGACTGAGTACATGGAAATGGATAGATTCTTAAGATAGATTCTGAAAAGTCCCTGTGCTGGTCAAGGTCAGAGTAGGGGAAAACCATAATTACAGATTTCCCAGATCTAGCAATTGAAAAAAAATTTAGAGTAGGTAGGGTTCTAATTGTAGTTGAATAGGATGATTCCTCTTTGTGCAGTGGTATTTAATTCATGCATCATTCTGCATGTGGGATTAGCAAAACTTGCACCCTAATAGTCATTCCAAAGCCAAAGAGGAAATGAAGCAAAGCAAAATAACTTCCAGGGATTTCTAGTTTAATACTGTCATGATAACAGCACATAGAGTATGACTACACCTTCTAAAGTGAGAGACACATACCATTGCTGATATGCAAAATGGCTTCAGGTGGTACAAGATGAAAATTTTTTATTAGTTATTTGTTTTTGTTTTAATGTGTATTAGCTACAACCCAGAATTTCACATATATTGTTGTCTTACATGAAGCTAAAATTAAAAATTTAGTGAATCAAAAATTATTAAGCAAATAACAGCACATATTTCATGGCAGTAGTAAAAATCATAAAGGTAATACACAAATTACTGAAGTTGGGAAACAGTAGAGCAAGTTGTACTCATTCATTCATCCAACAAGATTGATTAGCTATGATGTTTGTCCATACATATGGAATAGGAGCACATTAAAGTATAAGATGGATAAGATCACTGCTCTTGTAGAGCCTACATTTTGGCCCACATCTCTAGTGATTCCTCAGGAGACTGGGGTAATCTAAGGCTGTCTACACTGGGGTGTTTTATCTACCTTTGCTGGGCGCAAAAGTAAATTTCCTCTGAAGCTCTGTTGGCTCAAGTCAGGTTAAATATGGCGCAGCCAGGGGTCTGGTTCAGTCCTAGGAAGATATTCTCACTAGTGGTGCTTCATGAAGAACCATGCCCTACAAATACTGAGCTCTGAGGAAGATGAACTTCTGGGTGCACCCTCATAAATAGGAAGATCAAGGTCTAGGTACCTCATTCACCCTGCCAAGTACCCTCCTTCTGAATACTTCCACTTTACCATAATCCCCCATGTACTTGCCAACCACTTCAGTTCTTACAAGCAAAGTCAAACCCAAAATATGGAAACCTTTGACTCTGAGAAACCAAATGTGAACACAGGGGAGACAAGTAATTAAAAGCACAACATGGCATCTTCTTACACTGGTAGCCCTGGCCTGCTAAGCTGACTTGCTAGATTTTTATCACAAGTCATGGTTAGCACAAGATGAAAGAAGGATATTGGGGAGTTAACAACACCTAGGATTGATCTAGGGCACAGTCTGGGCAGAGACACTTTACACTGGTCTGAGAAAAATTAAAAAGTGATCTCTCAAGGAGTTTTCTTCCTAGAAGCTTGCTGATATAGAAAGAAAGAAAAAGAATCTGTGCTTAAACCAAAACAAAAAAAATTAAGTCTTAGTGTGTACCAATTGGGAAAGGAGGAAAATGAGGTGAAATGAAATGAAACTGAATTCATTGCAAGCTTCCTCAGGACTGCCCTAGTTTAAAATCTTAAGGTTGTTAAAGATTTTCTGAATTAGGTTCCATTCTACCTATCCAATTGTATCTGCTTCAATGGGGTTTCTGAATCAGAATCACTTGGTGTGTTTGTAAGGGGGTAGGAGGTTTGGTGGGTGCTTATTAAAAATGCATATTCCTAGGTCCCACCTCAGAATCCAAATCTCTAAAGAGGCCCCAAATCAACATTTTTAGCAAGTTGCTCAGCAATTCTTAAGCACTGTTAAGTTTGAGGATTCTTGTGCTAAACTATAAACTCCTTGAAGTTTACATTATATTTACATTTTTACATTAAGTCCAGCTCAGAACCTTGAGCCCATAGCACAGAGTGCCAAATTCTTCAGTCTACCTCTGTGGGAAGTACACTAAGTTTTCCCACTTGTAATCCATCTCCTTTTGCCAGAATCATTCTGTATGGAAGTGAGAGAGGGAGGAGAGAGTTCCTGAAGCATGTCAAGAAGAGCCTCTGTATTTACCATAGTACAGCAATAAAAATCTTTCAAAAATCTCAAGTAAAAAAAGTCTTCACTTTCATAGTCTTGCCCTGGTGAAAAAGAAGAGAAGCAGCATCTCAACACTATGTTTCCTTGGGCAATTCACTGCATCTCTCCATTTCCTCTAGGGAGAAACGAGGAAGTTGAGTAGATGATCTCACACCTATTTAACCTCAGTCAAAGGGCAGACACTTTTGAAAGTGTGGGGGATTTTCATTTTTAGTTCATCCTTCCCTTCCTTTACTGGCATTACTTAATGTAGCAAGCTTTATTAAACACTGAGCTCAATTTCCTTTGGTTCACTAATATAAATTTTTCTTTACCCAGTTTTTAAAACATTAATAATAACAATAATAAATTACACACTTGACAATGAATGCTCTTTTCTATCTGCAGTTCATTTCTTCAGAGATTCTGATTTAACTTGTATAGAGTGAGCTTCTCATTCTCCAAGGATTACCCTCATCCACTAAGTTATGTTTGATCAATTACAGGTCAAATAGGGTGATGGCATTCCAACAAACTTATGTTTAAAGATAATTATTTTAATATTAAGGTTTTTTAATACCTATTCTTCTGAGCTCAAGACCTTAACAGATTTATGCTCCAATGATCACCAAGAGTCTCTTTTGCAGATAGAGCTTCAACAACCTACTCAATGTATGGTGTTTGGGGAAAGAAAAAGTCAGTTTCATTGGATGTGAGATTTGGATGTTTCTATTTTAAAAATTTAACCTAATAGGTTCTAATATTTTATCCATATTAATATATATAAATATAGATATAAATACATTTACTCATCAATGCTTTTGGCAGTGAGAAGGAAGTAAAGGTGTGAAGAGCAACTATTACTCAGTAATAGCACCGAGACACACGCTTAAATGATTTTAACTAAAGCTGTTTAGTTTCAGGATACCAGGAAACTTACATTATTTATTAAGAATAACTGCCCAGCAACCAAGTTTGTAAAGTTTCATTCTTACAGACCCATAGAAGTTGAGTGCAAGTCTGAATTGACATATGGACATTACTGAAACAGCTGCTTTCCAGTATAACTCTTCTTATGCTCATACATAATTTTTAAAAATTTAAGGACAAAAGAATATAGTTTAAAATTCAGGCTATTCAAAATCAGAAATGACAGTAGAAGACAAGTTTGTGTACTTTCAACATACTTTCAAACGTAAATGGAAGTTTTAAAACTTTTTTCTTTAAATATTTTAACTTGAACTTTTCATAGTTTGTTTTACATATATAAATTTCCTTTAAACATTTAGTACAGAGAACATAGGCTTTGTGTTAAAATCAAGAAAATGAAGTTATAAGAAATACACTAAGATTTCTTTCAAATTCTACAGGAAACGGGAGCCAATGGGCATTAAAAAGAGTACTTGATAATATGCTACACTGGAAGTTAAGCATTTAACCTTCTGAATTTATTTCATAGTCTCCTTCTAGAATTTTAATAGCTATCATTATATACCTTTTTATGAATCGTTCTCTTACTATTGGCAATAGAACATTCCTTTTGAATGTTACAAGGAAAACGTTTCAGCTTTAGCAACACAATAGAGAATTTTTAAGTAATTTGTCAAAGAAGTGGCACCAGTAACATTTTCTAACAATACCTTTTAAAAAAAAACTTTACCATCTAGCAATATTCTGAGAATAATGGTGTTACTTTGTAATTCTGCAGTAGAAAGATATTGTTTTTATTTCCTGTTTACATTTTTCCTCATTCTTCTGTGAATTATAGGAATGAGTCAAAGCCCAGTTTAAAAAAAATCTATAAAACCCAATATAAAGGTCTCAAATATGATACAGTTTGGCTGATATATAAAAGCAATCATGGTAACTTTCCTGAGCTTTATTGCCAATTTTGCACAGAAGAAATAAACATTTATGAAAAATATAAATCCAGGAAATCTGTAGTGGAGTGGATACCTTAAAGTAAATATCAAGGTCTCGTGGTGATATATTTTACTTGTGGATAAAATTATACTTCATGCATATGTGTAAAAAAAACTAAAGTGCTTAGAATTTTTTCAAAGTCCAATAAGAGGCCATTAGAGTGTATTAAACAGGGGAGATGACATGATTTAATTCATATATTTTAAAATCTGGCTACTATGTAAATTCAAAGAACATAAATACAGAAGTAAGAAAATCAGTTAGAAAGCTATTGCAGTTGTCCAGATTTTTAAAATATATATTTTATATATACTCATAATATATATTATATACACTTTAAATCTGGACTATATATATATACACACACATATATATATATATAATAGAATATATAGATAATAGAAACCTTATTAACTATCAACAAATTAATACAGAGTAAAAGGAAAGAATACATTTAGAAATAAAGGAGGGCACATTATTAAAAACATAATTAGGTACAGATTGGGGATTCCATCTAATTCATTTCTTCTTGCATATTTATTAGGTACCCATTATGTGTCAGGCACTGTGCTAGATAGTAGGCACATATCCAACAGTTTTTTCACTTTCCTTAAACAAAGTTGTATTATTTCAGAGCTAAAATGCAAACTGATTATAAAATGTGCTCTACATATATATACAATGGAATATTACTCAGCCATAAAAAGAAATGAAATTGAGTTATTTGTAGTGAGGTGGATGGACCTAGAGTCTGTCATACAGAGTGAAGTAATTCACAAAAAGAAAAACAAATATTGTATGCTAACACATATGTATATGGAATCTAAAAAAAAAGGCTCTGAAGAACCTAGGGGTAGGACAGGAATAAAGATGCAGACGTAGAGAATGGACTTGAGGACACAGGGAAAGGGAAGGGTAAGCTGGGACGAAGTGAGAGTGGCATGGACTTATATGTACTACCAAATGTAAAATAGATAGCTAGTGGTAAGCAGCCGCATAGCACAGGGAGATCAGCTCTGTGCTTTGTGACCACCTAGAGGGGTGGCATAGGGAGAGTGGGAGGGAGACAAAGGAGGGAGGAGATGTGGGGATATATGTATAGCTGATTCACTTTGTTACAAAGCAGAAACTAACATACCATTGTAAAGCAATTATACTCCAATAAATATGTTTTTAAAAAATAAATAAAATATGCTCTATAGACCAGAAATAATTTCAGGGCATCTATACTGTGTGTTGCTCAAAGAGTTGCCAAATTCCTAACAGCCTGGGTTCTAGTCCTGAATTTGCCACTATTATTGCAATGCAGGAAGCAAGGACTCTCTGGGTATGTTTTCTCCTATAAAAGTAGAACTTAGTAAGATAATCTTGAAAACTTCTAGATCTTCTAGTTCTAAAAGAGTTTATGGTTTGGTCAGCTTTGTCTAAGCACTCATTTACAGCTCTGGTGTGATGGATCTTCTCCCAATGTCAGGCACTGTTCAACTCTAATTATGTGTGTATTCTAATAGTCGTGTATTTATATTCTAATAATAGATGCCATTTACTGGAAACATTTATAACATATTTTCAGTTGTGTTTCTTCAAAACAACTCTGCAAGGTGAAATTTGTTATCATTTTCAATTTAGGGGTGAAGGAAACTTGGCCTCACAGAGATTATATGACCTGCTGAGTAAGGAGCAGAGTCAGACCACAGCCCAGATCTTCCACTAAACAAAATACAGCAGACTACATTTTGCTGTTCAAACTAATGGAATCCTAGAGAAATAATCAATAACCTAGTCAATGCTTTTGAAGCATTTTTTTAAATTAGAAAATCCAATATGTGTAAGACAGGGGTTAAAAAAAGATTTTAATTATGTGTTTGTAATCCTCTCCCCAACCCCACCCCATATTGGCCTTCTAAGAAGAAAGGATTATTGCTTGCTTAGTCAGCAATAGGAACTTAATTGTGTCTATTGGGGAGAGAATAGAAAGGATAATTGGAAGACACCAAATGAGTGTTCATTGCTCTATATAAGAAAGGCAGCCTAAGGAAAAAGAATTTTCATAAAGTTATGAAACTTTGAGATTTTATGGAAGAAAAAGGATTTGAAATCAACACATACTATGATGTAAGGGATTTTGAGGAGAGAAATTCGTTAAGAAGAATTTAAATAAATTTTTGCCAAAACTGGCCACAAAACAGCCCCATTTAATTTGAGTTACAGGTAAAACAAATAAAAGATAAGCTTCTCAGCTGAGATGTCCAAAGGCACAGCCCGCCCAGATACACTCATAACAAACTGCTTCAGTGAGAAATAGCTATTTCTCTTTGCATCTTTGCAGACAGTTTAATCCTCTAAAAGTAAAGCAATTGAAATGGGTTTAGCTCTAAGCACAGGCAGGTACTCACCTGGTTAGTTAGCAGGCTGCCTTCCCCTAGATATCTCCCCAATACTTTCTATTATTTAAGACATCAGCAGGGAAAATAATCCTTTATTTCACAATAAAGATAAAGAATTAATTTGATCTTCTACAAACAGTTGATCCTTCTACAAAGAATATATAGTATATACTAAACCTTATAATATTTACATATAGTGTATATGATGATCATGTAATGAAGGCAAACCACCTCTCTATCCCACCTAATTTAGGGCTAGAAATTTGATGATATTGAATTAAGGCCAACTTCACAAAAAAAGTTAGATATTTCTATTAGGCTAAGAAAATTGGAATATAAAAATGATCAATTAAACAGAATATGACTTTATAACTTGCATCCTAAATGTCTACACATATGAAAAGAATATATGTTAGAGTGTTCACATAGTATATTAATAATGCACTAAATAGTTGGGGTGGAATTAAACAGGAAAGGAGAATATAATTATGATAATAAAATGATTCAAAGAATGATATTATGCTATCAAGTTGGCAAATGAGTGTTAGTAATTTTACTAAACCTATATTCTGAGTGGAAAATAATTTCAAATCTGATGCTTTCAAAGGACAGTGAAAGCTGAAGACCCCCAGCTCCCCAACATGAGGAAAAAAAGAAGAAAAGCCTATAAAAAATGGAAAATCTTGAATCCCACAGTATGTAAGTCCAATTCATTGGTTTTATAAGTACATATAAAATGAACTACCTAGCTTATGTATTTTGTTCTTTGTCACAGAAATATCTATAAAAGTAGGAAGATAAATGCATATAGATATTATAAAATGATTTAGAAATCTGGTCAATTGTCATTATGTATATACTTCTGCATTAATATTTATATGAATTACAAGTGATAAAAACTTAAATATAAATATTTACATATTCAAACAAAGGCTATTAAAACCCCTATTCTTAGAATCTGTTATCAGTGTATTATTATGTAACTGTCTCAAATCTATCTTCCTACTTGTAGAAATTGTAGTATAGTCCATTGAAGGAGGCTATAAGCTGTAAAATTATAAAATTGAAAGTGGCTGTAAACTGAACTGTTCTTGGCAGAAGCGTGTTATCTTAAGAATAAATTGTAATCTACAATTCTGGAAGGCAGGCTGTCAGTCTATCAACCACTGTAAATGGGCTTTAGAGAGCCATGTCTCCACATCTCTTCTCCCACAACTTCCACATGACAGTTCTCAGACTGTAACCAGGCCCACTGGAAACCGTTTCAGGACTTGTTGTAAGAAAAGCCATTTCCTCAGACTAGAAGAGAGACAAATGGGAATGGTTAGACTCTCCAAGGCACTTCAGTATGCTTGAGAGCCTACAGGTCAAATCAGAAGTCTGTATATCTCTCAAGTTGGAAAGTAATAATTCCTAAACGTATGAATCTTTATTTGGTTCTGAAACAGCAGTTACTTTTCTGCACCCCTTACTTCCATGCCACCTCTAGCTAAATTTTGATAGGATGTTTTCCTTTTTCTGATTGAAGAGAATTTATTTATTTACTCTTTATATAAGTATTTATATAAGTATTTTTATTAAAAATATGCTATATAAAAATCATATTTAAGTTAAGGATATTTAAAATAATTGTAAGTAATACTTTTCCAATTTTTAGCTTAATCAACTTATTAAAAGTATCCTTGTGGACCCTTGGTTGATAGATTTCCATGACATCATTATTTATTTGTTGCTCATTCTTCTTTCTTTTCCTTTTGAAATTCTCTCTTTCAGATGTTGTTTAAAACATAATTTGAGATCTTTGTATTTTGTCTACTGTTTTTTACACAAGATCTAGTACCTCATGCTCAGGTTCACAAATTTCTCAAGCAAAATATTCTAACATTATAAAGCCGAGGAGTAAGAGTCACAAGGTGGCAGTTCTTGGGCCAAATACCTGACCATGGCAACTTGCTCTTTACCAAGAAGTCTCTTAAAATTTATTTGCATAAATTTGCTCTGAAATTTTTATTTCACCTGTCTTAGAAGTCTCTGTTTTAGAGTAAAACTTAATTAGATTCTTACTTCCTAAAACAATTAGGTGATATTCTGCATTCTAAGATTATTGATTTAAAATAAGATATTAGAAATGAATTTTTGTAGAAAATACCTTGACATACTAGAAATAAATGAAAAATGTTACTCAAAAAACGTACAAAGGATATGCATTGAATTTCATCCTAGAATTTGGAACATCTGCTTTCTAAATGGACACAGAAAACTTTTTTTTTTTTTGCTTCTTCTTTAGGTGAACCTCAGCCTGCTAATCAAGCACGCCAAAAAAATATAAAAGGTCTTGAAAAGGAAGTCAAAGGAGACACCTCGGAAGCTTTGCTTCATCAGACTGGGACATTAGGGAAATCTAAGGAAAATGGAGATGTGCATATATCCATTTCTATGAATAGAAAGCAGAAGTCTCCTTTTCTCCCTAAAGATAAGAAACAACCTCCATCTGACAGCAGAATAATTAGAGAGAAGGAAAATGATGATCCTCCTTCATCCATTTCTTATCAACTAGAGAAAGTCTTACCAGTGGTCATGTTTAATGACTGTGAAGAATCATTATCAGGAAAAATTACACTGCAGAATTTCCCAAACACATTAGTAGCCTTTAAACCAGCAAAAGGCAAAATTATTACAGAAGTGAAATGTGGGGCTATCAAAGTACAAGTAGAAATCAAGAATAGATTTTTCTGTAAAACAGGAATACGGTTTCCAACAAAAAAGAGATGTTCGAAATGTCACCAGCATTATTCTGTCAGATACTTTCAGAGATGCTACACTTCTAGAAGCTGCCGTTCTAAATTCAAGAATACATCAAAAGAACTAAAACCTGAGGCACCATCTAAATCTGAAGGAAAAATTGCCAGAACTGAGAGCCCCTCACTGAAAGTAAGCATTGTAGGAAAAGGAATTAAAGTTAAATACATGAGTAAGAAACAGAATATATTAATAAATATAACTCATCCTAAAAGAAGTAGAAAAATAGCTAAATACAGAAATATTTCCTCCAATCACAAAACTAAAGAATGTTCCAAGTCTCCTGCACAGTCCAATATTAGGCACCCTGAAAAGTGGCAGCTTGAAAACAAGCATCAGAGTTCAGGTTGTTTTCATGTCTCTCCTCCTGTTGTGTTTGCTGTCCAGAAGGAGGAGAATTTTGGTACAATTGTGGTTTCTCTGTGCTCAAGCCCTGAGAAGAAGAAGAATAAGCCTGACACACCACCTTCAGTCTTAGATGACTGTGAGGTAGAATCTGCCATCTTTCAGCAGAAGAACTTTATAATTAGTAAGAATACCCCCAAAAAGAAACATTTTTCCGAGGCTGAGACGCTTCTCAAAAACTGTCTTCCTACTTCACGTGATACCCTAAAGACCACAAGTTTAAGTAATACAGGCTTAAGTAAAATGCCTTTTGAGGACCCCAAAGACGTGAATAGAGAGAGAAAAATCATCTTTGATAAACCAGAAAATATCACATCAGACTCATATATACAGTGCAGTACAGAAGGAATAAATTATTTGCCAGGTACCATTACTGACATCTTTCCAGTTCAAGATGGCAAAGACTCTGAATTTTGTTCTTCATCTTCTCTGAGTGTGCAGCTTGTAGGAGAAAAGGCATCCAACATTTATTGCAAAGGCAGCAAAATTCCACCTGCAGATTGCTATGAGAACCCAAATTCTTTATCTTTCCCTTCTATTCAAAATGCTCTGAAGTCTTCCACTTCTTTCAGGCCATCACACTGGGCCACCGGATACTCAGAACCTAAAGAAACCCCTGGGGATACATTTTCCTTTAATCACTGTGCTGAATTTTTGAAAGACTATGAGGAAGGGCTTACTGATATAACTGACAGAGACTTTAACAAAACCACTTTACATAGTGACTCTCATACAAAAGTACAGCAACTACTGGAAATGAAGAGTACACAGTGTGCAACTCTCAGCCCTGCATTCTCTGGCAGCCTCTCTGCGGGCAGCCCACTCAACAGTAGTAGCCACAGCACCGCAGAATGGGGTCAGACAGAGTCCCAGGCAAGTCATCCAGACAAAGAAGTGCTCAGCAAAACAAAAGCACCAGTTATGACCTTAATAACTGATGAGTTAGACCAGAGATTAATTATTCAAAGTGATAAAGAAGGCGTGGTTTATTCTAATTATCCCATGGGAATGAAAAAGCCTAAAGAGTCACCCAGCTCTCTGGAAAACGTTGAAAAAGACAAATTCCAGATAATTATGCCTGTGGTAAAGAATGCATGCTACAGAGATGTTGAAGACCTATCAAACAAGACTCGTGATGAAGTTTGTTTGCAAAAGAATTTTCCAGACAGTGCTGAGTTCAACTGTGCAGTGTGTGCTACAGATAATCTGTTTCTTACTGAGAAAAAACTGACCAGTGATGCAGACCAATATGGTAATCAAGATGAAAAAAGCCTTGGACTAACCAGTTTTAAACAGGAGCCAGCAGAGTGCCAAAGGATTGCATCGACAAAGCCAAATTCTGAAGAAAATAAAAATGACCCAAAGGAAACTTACTATCACCAAGTAGACATGTTGTTCTCCCCTCAGAAGCAGAAAGCTTTGAAAGGTACAATGGACTATACAGAATCTTTAACTTTCATTATTTTTACATGTTTGAGCTTTGGGAAGTCTTTTTTATTGCTTGGGGTTTTTTCTTTATTGCTGAAGATATATTGAGTATTTTAGAGTTAGATGAATACGGGCAAGCATATATCAGCCTGCTTCTTTCCATTATCACCTACCCCACCCATAAATAGTGCATAACAAAATCACCAAGGCTGCAGTGTAATATAAAGTAAAAAAAAAAAAAAATCAATTTCTCTTTAAAAGGTTGATGTATTGCCAAATCAATTTTGTAGGAAACGTTAGCCTTTTGCCACTCTTAAATAATCTGCCATTTATTTCCTTCTTGCAAGCTAAGCATGTTCAGAAGAATAGGAAGAATATGTCTGTGAAAAAGTGTGTTTTTAAACCTTGCTGTGTTGTTGCAGAAGCATGGCATACACGTTTCAGGAGGCCATGTGGAATAGTAATTAAAGCAAAGGACAAAAAACAGAAACAGCCATGGCTAATCCTGATTGATCCATCCATGGGGACTCTGACCTCAAGCAGACCTCTGACCTCCCTTGTGGATTTGTTGGCCCTTCTCAAACCATTGATAGAACCCAGAAGCTCTCCAGACCTGGAGAGGGCTAGGATAGAAGCTCTTTTCCTAAGTACATAATACTGCCTGTCTGCTTTCAATCTAGAATCCACATTATATAATTTGGGGCATTTCATAGAAGGCCCTTCTTGTTTTTCTTCAATAAGCCCCAAATATTTTATATTTAAGGTTAGCATTATTCTACATTGTATATTAAAATACACCTTGAACAAGTAAAAACTTCCTTCCAAACTGCCAGTAACATTCCTAATGGGTCCACAGATGATATCTGGAATGATGAAATTTAGTCAAGAAGTTACCTTCTCTTTGTTGTTATTCTATCCCTAATTTTTTAATAGAATAAAATTTAGAAGTAGAAATAAAACACAGAAGCACAGAAGTATTGGCATGAAATATGAAATTTACTTCATAGAGAATTAAATGCCCTAAAACAACACAAAACCTATGCAGTCACCTGCTTAATATGAACACCCTAAGGCAAAGATCCATCAGTCATAGTGACTTCTTCCCAGTTCCAACATACCCCTAGATACCAGGATCAATGGCAGGAATCCTTACATTTGCTTCAGTCCATAATTATTTAAGTCTGCAAGAGGCAGACCTGCAATAAGAGCACTGTGTCTTCCAGAGCAGGTGTGTGCTCACCTGGATGAATATCCCTCCCAGGCTGACTCTTCCCCCATGGACATGCTCCCCCCGGACTGCCTCTCCCAGCAAGGCATATTTCCTTAAGAAAATCAATAATTCAAGTCAGAATCTTCCCAAAGCTGATATTATACTTCATTAGACTTTGAAACTGTCCCATTTGGTGAACAATTCCAGTGACCGATTCCCTGTTACTGTGTTTCATCAAATGGCTGTTCCTACAACTCTCTCCCTTGCCCCTTTAGTCCTCTTCCCCCAGATCACTCTGCTCCTACCACATTGACTTCCTTGAGTTGCTGGAACCTGCCAAGCAAGAGCTTACATCAGTCCTTTGCTTGGGCTACTCCCACTACCTGGACTGCTCTTCCCACAAACGTCCACATGGTTCACACTCCGCCTTCAGATTTTTTGCTCACGTGGTACCATTTCAGTGAGGCCTTCTCAGGCCACTCAATTTAAAATTGCAAACTGAGCTCTGTCCATTCCAGCCTAGGCATACTATATTCCTTTTCCATGAATTACTTGTACACATAACGTCTTCACCTGCTAATGTGCTGTATATTTTACTAGTTTATTTATTCTGTCTTCTCCCACTAGAATGTAGTCGTGAGGGCATGTATTTTTTCTGTCTTAATCACTACTGTATTCAGAGCGCCTGAACAGTGCCTGCCTGTAGAGTAGGCACTCAATGAATATTTGTTGAATGAAAGAATGAGTTCAGGGAAGTTACATCAGGTTTCTTTGTGGAAAACTCTATGTTCACAAACAAAAACAAAAAAACAGCAAAACAGTTCAGAAATCAAAATGTTTATATTAGAAGATATTTGAATCTATAAATATTTGCATGGATTTTATTCTCCTAGAGCTATGAGTTTTTTTATACTTTATTCAATACCATTGTTATTATACTATTGATACCTCAGGCTAGGATTTTGTCATTTTTCAGGGTACAGATTGCTTTGAAGAGCTTGGGCATCTTTGTACTGTTTCTCCAGAAATTTTATATTGAATATAGGCACAAAAGTATGCCTCTATTTGCAGAGGGATCCTCCAAATTCTCAAAGTCTGTCCACGTACCTCAGATTAAGAATCCCTGACATGAGTGCCGTAATTATGTAGTTCCTTCCTTTTAGGAATTAACTAGATTAGAGGTCACAATCTAGAGGGCCCAGGCAGGTAATATAAATGAGTAAAGCAGGCTGCATGTGAGACATAATGGAGTGTTGGTGGACTAGAGGGAACGCTGTCCTGAGGGAATGAGAATTCAGGCCCTGCCTGTATAGACAGGCCTTCTAGTTTTTCAAGCGTGCTGGAGATGTGGCAGTTTTATCTATATGAATGTCTAGATTATATGACATTTAAGACACAGTACAGGCTAAACAATCTACCACCTCTGAACTAGATAAACCAGAGGTGGTAGGGATTGGCATGTGACAAGAGTTAAAGAGCCAGTGGTATAAAGGAAAGCATACCAGTCTGAACCTCTTGAGACTAAATTCTGGGTTCTGGTCTGCACATTCCTGGGTAAAGAGGTTTATCAGGGCCTCAGTTCTTCCGCTGTAAATTGCCTGAAACGTATCTTTAAGATCTCTGCCAAAGGACCAGAAATTCTCTGTGGTAAAACATTTTAATGAGGAAATCAAACCTAGGCTACTCTGAGAGAATGACAGATAATGAGAAGGATTAAATGATACTTTACATGGCAGAGAAATATTTATAATTAAACAGCCCTGTATATGTAACATGATACAAAACTTACATGTAATGTGTGAGATATTTTATTTCCCTGTGCCCCTAAGGAAGGAGTGATTCTGAAAGCCCACACCAAGGCAAAAGGTGGACAGGATTGTAGCTCTGACAAAGTTCGTAGTCCTAAGATCTACACCAAACACTAGGGATAAAAAGATACATAAAACAGTTATTCTTTTTCTTATAGAAGAATACAACTCTTGGGATAATTTCCAACAAGCTGACTTCTTACGAAATTGGAAACTTTCCACACTTACAGCCATTTCAGTGTTTCTCAGGAGATGAGCAAGTCCAGGGTCCAGGGTCCAGCTGCAATGCCCCAGCTTTCTTCCAGCAGGGCTCCACCCAGATCTGCATCTTCCTCTCCTTGGTCTATAACTCATTTCCCAGGCCTCCTTCTGGCTTTCATGGTGGTAGCTTTCTACTTTCATACTCACGTTTGATAAAACGTTAGTGTGTTTTTTGATGTATTAACATACCGTCCCTACAAAGGGACAGTATGTATTTTAACAGAGTCCTTCAAGATCCTTGAGTGTCTTCATTTCAGCACCAAGCAAATTGTCGGATTCCTAGAAAGGCTCAATAAACCTCTATTGGGTTGTCATGGAATGAGAGGGAGGTTTACATGTGAACAAAGGTTACCAAGACATAGGTTATATTCACCATGTAAAAACTCTCTATCAGCTTGAAGTATTCAAGGATTATGCTGATTCAGGTAGTAAATTTGAGTCTGGGAAGTGTTCGAGCTTAGATTGAATGACTCCTTGGTAGAAATCCTGTAGAACTGTTTTAAGCATATAGAGGGTGGTTGGACAAAATTACCTTGTATATTTTTGCAAACCTGAGATTCTACAAACACCAAGCAGGACAATGGGAGTGATGCTTTGCTCTCAGTGCACATTACAGTGGTTCTCAAATCACACTTTAAAACATACTGTAGGGCACATATTCTCCTCATTTCAGTATTTAATATTCTAAAGGAAAACTTTTCTCACAATGTCACAGAATCATATTTCCATTACACACACTTTCCTAGATTCATAAGAATTCTTTTTTTCCCCCAGCAATTTCAGAAAAGAATTGCTTTAAATGTAAAAATTTGACATAAGAAAATTCTCCTTCTCATGGGTGCCTTCAGAGTCAGCCTGGACTCCCAATCTCAACAAATAGTGGAACTAGAGTGAGCATTGAAGAAAATGGTTAGAGGCCAGCTCTGTAGCATTTTTAAAAGTTTCACCACTCTGTAAAATTCCAGAGGGCAAAAAAGTGATCTTGTTCATAGCTGTAGTCCTAGTAACCAGCACAGTAGAAATTAGTTTATATATACATATACATATATATATACACACACACACACACACACACACACACACACACACATACATACCTACATATTAGTATAGAAAGGAACAGTAAATATTATAGAATGAATGTCATTTTTCTGTCACCCTCTTAAGCCCTAGAGAGGAGGTAGGAGTCAACATCAAAATTATGGAAAATAAGAGCAATTGAATAATGATTCCTCCCTTCCCATGTCTTTGGCCCTGCCAAGTGAAGTTTAAATTGTTAGGTAAATGGATTAGTAATAACTATCTATAAAAATAAAGAAGATAATTTATTCATGGATATATCCCATTTATTATTTAAATAGTTCTGAGAACAAATTTTGACACTGATAAATTCGTTTTTAATTTACAAAGACCAAATTTTAAAAATTCATTTGCTCTTGGGAATAGAATAAAAATAAAGGTTAAAATCTGGTTTCTTTTTAATTGATGTTGCTTCCCTTTTGTATAGTATCAAAAAGTGAAAGCAAGAAAACTCCTAACCAATTCTAGCCTATTAAATTATTTTCTAGGTATTACGTACTCTGCTATTTGAGGTTTTATTTTTTTCACTTTGACAATTATTTTCTTAAAGTTCGCTTGTATTGCAATTAGTTTATCTGAAATTTTCTTACTTCTAATATACAGCCTCATAGCTTGTGATGACAGAAACCAGCAGTTTGGAAGTATATAAAGTATTTCAAGTTGTTATTTATTCAAATATAAAATTATCAAAGCCTTCATGTAATTTGGCTTTTTTTTTCCTTTTCTTCATTTTGAGCCAACACATGCAGCAAGAAAAGTATCATGAAATTTGTAGTCTTGTGATGATTAGAGGTCAAACCATAAAGGACTTGAGTTCAATAGTAAACTTGTTCTCAAAGACTGTAATTTAACTAATTCAGGTAATCATATCTTGTCTTATTGAACTTTCAGTGGACATAACTAACAATTTATCTGCACTGTAATCCTCCAAAACAACTAATAGACTAATACAATGTATCAGGCATACTTCTGGTGCCCAAGGAATATCTACTGAATTGAATCCAACTGAGGAAATGCATAGTGATTCCCCCCTTTCCTATATGTCTATTTTCAATCTATACAGCTCTTTCTTCTCCCCCTCCCCCTCCCCCTCCCCCTCCTCCTCCTCCTCCTCCTTCTCCTTCTTCTTCTCCTTCTTCTTTTTCTTCTTCTTCTTCTTTTTGAGTAATACAAATTTAGAAAGTGAATCATGAAGGAGTTGAATGAAATCATTCTAGTTCTAGTGTTCTGTAATTCTGTTTCAAAGACTGGAATATTTGAAGTTCTATCTTGAAATGCTGTCTCACTTTCATACTTAATGTGGTTTAATCTAGATTGGAATTTGGAAATAAACAGCCACCAAAAGTTATCCCAGGAAATGGCACCAAAAGGTACAAGGGCCAGTGATGGTTCACAGGAAGAAGCCGTAGACCAGTGGGCCAGGAGGAGGGAGCAATTCAGAGATGGTAAAAGATGCAGCTCAGCTGGAAGAAGTTCGTTTGCCAGCAACATCACTGAAGGATCCAGTGAGTAGACGAATGCCTTCTTTTCCAAAACCAGAGCAAAGGCAACAACCTACTGAAGCTTAACCAGATCCCCTCCCTCTTATCTTCAGAATATAAACCCTGTTGCTTGACCATGGCAATGTGGTAATTATGTGCTTTCATATGAAAGATATTTTTAGAATAATCAACTCTTTATTACACACTAAGGAATCCAAACTTGGTAAATTACCTCCTTCAAAACACACAACTGCCTACTAAGACTACTGTTCTCTTCAGAAACGGAAATAACTAAATATAGGGTTCCTTACTGAATGAAATGTGTGTCCTATTTCAAAGAATTTGAGTTGGCTTACAAAAATACCTGTAGTGCAAAAAGATTAATATGTTTGATAAGAAACAATTTTTTTTCTTGTTTTAACATTTCTGAAATGAGAAAGTGTCTTTAAGTAGATGTGTACTTTAGTGAGATAGCGCTTTTTCTCTTGCTATTGAAAAGATGTTATTAAATCAGCATCATACTTCTGTCAAGGAGGAAAAAGACCTTCCTCAACCCTTCTATGTTCTTTTGGCTGGCGTAAGAATTAAATTGACATGAGACAAATTAACAGGAGAAAATCAAACTTAATTTCATAGGTGTGGGAACCCCACGTACATGAGAGGGTCAGAGACCACACATACTTGGGGGTCAGAGATGTCTTTGAATCTCTTTGAGAGATTCAAAGACAGAAATGTAAGGGACTTCCCTGGTGGTCCAGTGGTTAAGACTCCACCCTTCCAATGTAGGGGGTGTGGGTTTGATCCCTGGTCAGGGAACTAAGAACCGCATGCCTCTCAGTGCGGCCAAAAAACTTAAAAAAAAAAAGGTGGAAATATAAAATGAGGTATATATGCCATCCTGAGCTAAGAAATGGGATAGGTGCCTGGGGCTCTCAAGGACAGGAGGGTCATTCATGGGATGATAAGAAGAGCAGAGGTTTGGTAATTAGATGTTTGCCCTGCCATAAAGAGGGGGCCACTTAGATAAAACTTATCTCTGGCAATAGCTTTTTCTCTGGGAAAAATCCCCAGTTTAATTTCTTCTAGGTAGTTAAGGGAGGGGCAGTATTCTCTTGAGCTCAGAGGGTTCCACTGCCTTTAGCTGAAAGAAATCCACATGCCGAACTGGCGCATCTTGGGGAGGCCTCTTCTGAATCCCTACATCTCAGTCCCACAATCAATGGCAAACTAAGAAAGGAAAGTAAATAAGTCATCAATGAGGAAATTTAACTGAAGGAAATACAGGTTTAAAAATTGGAGGGGGGCCACTAATGAATACCACATTAAAAAAATTTTTTTTAATTTATTTTGGCCACACTGCATGGCATGTGGGATCTTAGTTCCCCAACCAGGGATCCAGCCTCTAGGTAACCCAGGGTGGGGCTGGTTGCCAAGGGAACCAACCACATGATTAGAGGGTTGGAATTTTTAGCCTCACCCCCATCTTCCCAGCCCCAATCTGGAGAGGAAGAGGGCCTGGACATTGAAACAATTGCCAACGGCTAAAGATTTAATCAATCATGCCTATGTAATGAAGCCTCTGCAAAAATCTTGAAAGGATGGGGTTCAGAGAGCTCCTGGGTTGGTAAACATGTGGAGATTTGGGGGAGTGGCACAACCAGAGAGGGCATGGAACTCCATACCATTTCCTTTCCATAGCATACTTTGCCCTATGCATGTCATCCATCTGGCTCTTCCTGAGTTGAGTATCCTTTAATAATAAACTGGTGATCTAGTAAGTAAAATGCTTCTCGGAGTTATGTGAGCTGCTGTAAAATATTAATTAACATGGAGGTCGTTGGAACCCAGCTGGTGGGTCAGAAGTAGAGGTAACAAGCTGGATTTGAGATTGGCAGCTAAAGTGGGGGGTGGAGGGGTGGGGGAGGTAGTCTTTTAAGACTGAACGCTTAACCTCTGTATTTGGTAGGTAGTGTCAGAATTGAGTTGAACTGTAGTACACCCATGCGGTTTCTAAGAATTGCTTCTTGTTGATGTGGGGAAACCACCACCCCCCACGCACACACATATGTTGGAATTAGGTCCAGGAACCCAAAAGAGTTGTGACGCAGAGAACGGTGTCTCTATGATAGAGACAATAGTGAGCGTGTGAGTGTCCTAGGTTATGTCCTATGGACAAGCTCCCGGAATGACCCGAGTACAGTTCAGGAAGACAGTGGTATAACTTACCCAGAGTGAGTTAGACAGCTGGCACAGGTTAGAGATTGAATGTGGCTATAAATGTGTGGCAAGATTATAAGTAATTTAAATAATTAAACACTACTGTATTATCCCACCACGGTGTTCTTACATTCATGTGAACAGTGAAGAATACAATGTAAATGTTCCATTTTGTCCTGAGAGTTTTGTTCTTGTCTCTTGATCAGTGTCTAATCCCTCTAGTTGGTAGGATAGATGTTGTTTAAGTGTACAAACTTGCAAAGAGTAGTAAATAAATCTTAGAGGTAAAATGCACAGTATAGTGAATATAGATAATAATATTGCATTATAATCATCAAATTTGCTCGGAGACTAGAACTTAATTATTCCAACCACTAAAAAGAAAGGATAATTATGTTAATGTGCTAGAGGTGCTAATTGTCACTACAATGGCAATCATAATGTATAAATGTATCAAATTAATATGTGTACACCTGAAATTTACACAGTGTTATACGTCAAATATATTTCAACAGGAAAACAAAAAAACCCCACAAAAACAACACCTCTCACATATATCCTCTGCTGTGATTTCATTCCATGGCTTATAGTTTGATTCTGGATTTCAGTTTTTTCCCAGTTATTAGCTGGTACTGAGAATTCCCTTCTTTCTCCCAAACATATCTATAGATCTTAAAACAGTTACTATACTATAGGCACACACACATTCTCTATTTCCTTCCTAATTTTCCTGTGGACTTTGAAATACCTCTCTCCATTATGCAGAAAACTTCAGCTGCAACCCCTGTTTCTACATAAGTGCAATTGAATTTATCATAGTGTTCATAAAATAAAAGACCTTGTGGGAATTAGGACCTATCCAAAAACATGTTTTCTAGCATTCCTATCAAAATGGGATACAGGGTCTGTGCTTACTCCACTATCTTGAATCCATGTCTGCGAATAGCTTCCATTTGCCCCTCTAGCTTCCTTTGGCACCCTTCTCCACCTTACTGTTGGCCCCAGGAGTCTCACCGCTATGGACTATATCAAGGAGTGTATTTGCCCCCTGGCTTCCTATGGGTTTGGCCAGTAGGGAAGATCAGCAGAAGCCTGGAGGGAGAGTGAGATTCTGGTATTATTGCCCCAGATCTCTCCCTGTGGTGTACCAAACGCTGCTTGTGTCCTTAAAGTCACACTCCTATAAAGCAGTCCTCTCCACACTGCCTTCTATGGCTCTGGGGTCTGGTAACTGGTACCTGCTTCCCCCCTTACTGTTTTAGTCTTAGATGGACTGGTCTATCACACCTGATTTCCTTAAGTTCTGTCCACAGTTTGTAGATAGTGTTTTTATTAAACTTTCCTCAAATTACTCATTTGAGTGTGTCACCTATTTCATGCCACAACCTATGACATACCAGTGCTCTGTTCTCACATTATAGCAATGATCAAATATCACCTACATTACATATTGATAAGAGAGAGCTGTCCATTGCTTACAGAGATAAGGGAGGATATACCCCCTTGACAGAGGTTTGGTAGTGCCTCAGAGGGGGAAAGGCAAAGTCCGATTTTACAGAGAATTAGAAATTTGATTTAAGGCAGGTCTTTTAATGTGAGAGCTTGATTGGAAACGGGTAAGGATCGTGATTTAAAAGATTAGGACTTAGGGAAATGGCAAGGTGAGGATTTTGAGTGTTTCAAAGAGACTAAGGAAATAAACTATCTATTGGTGCATTCTGTTGAAGACTTGATGGTGCAGACAGAAGTTCCTGTAATGAACGATAAAGGTATTTGCCTGGTCAAGAGTCTTCTGGAGTGTAAAATGTGTTGATAATGTGAAATAAGGTCATGAAATTTAGACAGTAAGATGTGTGGGAGTAGGTGGTTTTGGTCCTCAGTGTCCAAGCTGTAATAAAGAATAGAGGTTTTGGGGCTTCCCTGGTGGCGCAGTGGTTGAGAGTCCGCTTGCCGATGCAGGGGACATGGGTTTGTGCCCCGGTCTGGGAAGATCCCACATGCCGCAGAGCAGCTGGGCCCGTGAGCCATGGCCGCTGAGCCTGCGCGTCCGGAGCCTGTGCTCCGCAATGGGAGAGGCCACAACAGTGAGAGGCCCACGTAACGCAAAAAAAAAAAAAAAAAAAAAAAATAGAGGTTTGGTTCTCAGTGTACTCGAATCTTCCCTAGTCTTAAGGTAAATACACAGACAAAATTTCACTAAGGTGGATTCCCCCAAACTGGATTTCCTAGACAGCAATATTCTTGAACTGTCATTCATGTTTTCCTTGGCCTTTTGTTTGATTAACTTGCAGTCTTTGAAAATTTTCTTCCTTTTCACCTAAGAATATAAATCTTGTGTTATGCATGTAAATCAGATACAATTGCCATTGGCCCTACTCTTCCAGGTCCCCCAAAGAATATACCCACACAAAAGCAATACAATTGGCCCTCTGAATCCACAAGGGATTGCTTCCAGGACCCCACCCCTGTGGATAACAAAGCCCTGGATGCTCAAGTCCCTTACATAAAAGGGCTTCTATTTCATACTCCACAGCAAACAGCTTGAAATCCTTTGTTTTATGGACAAATTCTCTACTACCAATGCTCTTTCATGTTCATGTCTGCTCTGCAGAAAAAGGAACAACTACAGGTGTGTTGGAATCAACTCACAGTGGTTCACGATAGCCAACTGTGCACTTTTTTTCCCTTAACACTGCAATTCAGTAACATCAGTTTGGTAGCTTGAAATTGGCCATGATGGGAGTATCTGTTCAATGGAAACTGGCAAACACTACAAATCAGGGCTTGTTTTTTATCTCTTTTGGAGAGTCACTTGTTAAACATTTACCAGTACCCACTTGAAACAACATAGGAATCAGCTGTTTAACTTATACAAATTCAAATTCAAGCCAAAATAACATAGTCATTTTAATTAAAACAATGATTGTTTCCTTTGGGGTGAATTCTGTTTTGAATGAAAACTTATACTAACAATTTGTTTCAGATTAGACATGAGGGAATTGAACTGCCATTTTATTTTTCAGTTTATCCAAGGCAAAGACACTCAGAAGGCATATTGTATTTCCTCAGAAACTTTTCAGTAGAGACTGCAATTCACTAAGAGCTGCTGGAACTAGTATTGTTTAATGTATGGTTTAAATTTTATCTCATTTATAGAGTCAGGATATGCTACTAATCCATGAATTCAAATCTGACAGCTTTATCGAGCATCATTACAGCTGGTGTTTCTCAGTCTGTTAATCTCACTCAACTCTGACTTCCTACATAATAACTGGAAAAGACATTAGGAATGACATATTTATGTCTGTGGACACAGTTGATCAATCCATCTAGGCTGTGGGGAATGCTGACTAAGGCACACCAGGTAAATAACTTGAAGGCTGTAAACGGAAGTCAGAAGGGTCCGCAAAATGGAGCTCTGATATTTATAATCTTGAATGGTTCCTGTATTACAAACAGATGTGGCAAGAATTTGGGTCTAATTGTGTGAGGATACTTGATAGCATTTCCCTTATTTCATTCAGCAATAAGAATTTTTATGGAACTGTATTTACACAATAAAAGAACTTCCATTTCTAATAATAAGAGCTAACAATTACATTGTGCTTGCTATGTCAGTCTTTACGATATAAATTAGTTAAGTGCTGTACTTTCATCCTGACTTTACCAAGTGGGGAATCTGCATCATGGAGAGAATAAGTGACTTGCCCAATGTCACTTTGCTATAAATAGTGGTGGAGCTGGGTTTCAAACCAGACCTTCTGATCAGGAATCCACCCTCTTGAACAATACAACTCACTGCCTCTGGTTGGATCATTCATATCTGACGTGGTCTCTCTCTGGAAATGTCCAAACAGGGTCTCACTTCATTAGATACCACTTTTTTCTTACCGTCAAGTAATACAGTAGAATGAAAGAGATATGAGAATGTCTAAAGACACCTGAAAGTGAGCTGAGTATTTTATCTTTTTGATTCTCAAGTCCCAAAAAGGAAGTATTTAAAGTTTTCAAGAGCAAAGAAGTGCACATGCAATTTCTGTCATACTGAGCCTATTTAAGAGCTCATTCTGTGTACATGTCATGTACACACTGCTATATTTAAAAGAAATAACCAACAAGAACCTACTGTAAAAATTTTTTTTTAATTTTAAAAAAGAGCTCATTCTGTTTTAAAGTTTCATTTATTAAAAGGCTCATCTAGCAAGCCAAATTTAGATGACCAAATCTTGGTGACAGAAACATTTGGACTTGTTTTCTCTTTGGCTCAAAGTTCCAAAAGGGCAGTTGAGAAATCTAGCAGCTCAAAGCTGCAGCAGGTGTGTGGTGTGCTGCTTCACTGGATTTTAACACAAATTTTATGTTTCAGTTTATGTAAGAATATGTTGATTAGCTCTGTCCTGGTAACTGAATGAACAGAGAACTGCTCATCCATATAATCAAATCTGTTTATAAGTAAGTGAGATGTTTTAACAGTCTCACGCAGGCTGACAAAAACAAAGATGATTATAATTTAAAGGCCCACCTCAGAACTTTACATGATAGGGGGATGATTACCTGTCCAACATGGACAGCTCCTGCTCAGAAAAAAAAAAATAAAGATAAATCCTTGCCCAGGAATCGACATATGTTATATTCATAAATATTAAAATATAACTGAATATTTAAGGCCAAGGATACAGGAAATAAATCAAATAATGGATGACACTTTAAAAGCCTTTAGGGCTTCTGTAACTTTAGCAAGTATGTAGGAAGCAGCTTTGATTTAGGCTTAAAGCTCAGAAAGATAGGTCATCGAATTATTATAATTTTTTGGTTTACTCTTCCTACCATTTAAAGTCAAATGTCACACTCAGATTTATTCAAAAAATGAGTGCAAACATACTTAAGGAATTTTGAAATATGATATGTGGAAGGTGTTCTATATCCTGAGTTAAAGTATTCTATTAGAAAGTTATCACTTTTATTTCAATAAACAAGATGTCCCATAACATTCTCATATCATTTACATTTCAACTTTATCATTACATAATATTACTATATAACATCCCCTTTATTTTCACACACCAAAATTATATTTATTCAATCAACATGGTCTATCTTTCCACTACCTACTTCCCTACTGTGGGTCACCTGTCCACATCCTGTTTATCTACCAATCCATAACCCCATCATCCTGTAGAAATTTTGCCCACTCCTCCTTCCTTTAATCCTTCCCTTCCCTACAGCCACAATTACTCTCCTTACTCTGAACTCTCTTACTGCATCCTGAGTCCTATATCTTCCTCATCTTTCTATCCCCATTATGCCTAAAATTGTACCTTGCTCATGACAGAGGAACAATTATTTTAAATTAACTCAATACGTGAGTAATAAATGAATAAATATATCTAAAACCATTTAAGTGATTAATGAACTTGTATTTGGTATATAAAATAAAAACTATAAGAAAAAGCATTGGGCTTCCTTGGTGGCGCAGTGGTAGGGAGTCTGCCTGCCGATGCAGGGGACACGGGTTCGTGCCCCGGTCTGGGAAGATCCCACATGCCGCGGAGCGGCTGGGCTCGTGAGCCATGGCCGCTGAGCCTGCGTGTCTGGAGCCTGTGCTCCATTCGCAACGGGAGGGGACACAACGGTGAGAGGCCCGCGTACCGTAAAAAAAAAAAAAAAAAAGAACAAGCATTAAAAACATTTGTTTTGTTTTTTTATTTTATTTTATTTTATTTATTTATTTATGGCTGTGTTGGGTCTTTGTTGCTGCACGCGGGTTTTCTCTAGTTGCGGCGAGTGGGGCCACTCTTCATTGCGGTGCGCAGGCTTCTCATTACGGTGGCTTCTCTTGTTGAGGAGCACAGGCTCTAGGAGCACGGGCTTCAGTAGTTGTGGCTCGTGGGCTCAGTAGTTGTGGCTCGTGGTCTCTAGAGCGCAGGCTCAGTAGTTGTGGCTCATGGGCTTAGTTGCTCCGCGGCATGTGGGATCTTCCCAGGCCAGGGATCGAACCCATGTCCCCTGCATTGGCAGGTGGATCCTTAACCACTGCGCCACCAGGGAAGTCCTGGGGTTTGCTCTTGACTGTCTGCAAGAGACCATGCTGTAGCGTGCTTTGTCAGTATGCCACCCCTGACCATTTCCACACAAGTTAAACAAATATTTGAGCTAGAAACTTATTGTTGCATTTATCTATGTATCAGGACAACTAACATTTACACCCTTCAGTCCAGTACTAGGAGAGCAGAGGTGGAAATGTAGGGCCAAGGGCAAGAACCAGTAGGAATGAGTCTCCAGAGAAAATCAGTGACAGCAAAAGAACCTTTCTTTCTGGGGTTTATATAACTGACCTTCAGCAAAAGTCCAGCTGATTACTGCTGGACATGGTGAGGGGAGTAAGTAAAAGGTTTTACCTATAATTTTTAAGATAAACACATGGAAGCAACTATAGTATGTGAGGAGACATTAAAAGAGAAGTGTTTTGTTGTTGCTGAATCATTCTGTGATCTTCAAACCCTACTCCCTTCATGATCATTAAGAAATGTAAGTAAAGGACCTGTGTTTTTCTTGAAAAGTATGTTTTGGTTATAAAATAGTGCTTCTCAATTTTGTATCCTTGAAAGACTGAAAGGCTTGGGGCATGACTTTATTCAGGTTTCAAACAGGACCACAAAGAAATACTTGGAAGATAAAATAGAAATGCACTCTCATTTCCTTAACTGGCATAGACTTCTATACAATCCAAGAAACTCCCAAATACACAGAAAACTGTAAACTGCTATGACTGAAACTGTCAGATGAAACTTTACTTGCCCCTGTATATGCTTCATTCTACATGTAAGAGCACAAAGAGTTTTCTAGGAATGTATGTTTTTGCAGCACCTTCTTTGAAGCACAGAGAAGCAATAGTGATTTTTTTTTCCCCTGTGCCTGGAATTTTGAAAAGGATTCTAAAGCTAATTCTCAGTCTTATGTGGCTTCCTCTTGACCCCTAGATACTAATACATAAGTCTCAAAAACATACTTCTCAGCAAAAGGATTTGTAGTGCTGTCTTTAGTACACTGACTCCCAAAGAATAGGCCCTCAAGCAATGCCTACTTTATTTATGATATTTTAGGACTATACAAGTTCTTCCCAAGAGAATTGTCTAAAAACCTGAGCTACTTGTTTTCCAGGATGACACTGCCTTTAGTACAGACTTTGCCCCTGCACACATTCGGGAGCTTTCTTACCTTGGCCATCAGCATGTGCTGTCCAGACCATAATTCATGTTATCACCTTTTCTGCTCCTCAGTCACCTCAGAAGATGGCTGTTCTGTGGATCTTGGCTTTCGAGTTGGTATTGAAGCAAAAGGATTCTACACAGAGAATTTCCACTCAGCAGCATGGGTTTTCCGAGGGGATGATGGGAATCCTGATGACAGCCCCAGATGTCTTAGTAAAAAACCTCGACCAGTAGCTGGTAAGGACCTTACAATTATGCTAAAATGAATATGTCCTAGAGAACCTGTAACCAGGCAAGTCTCTAAAGTCGGCAAACTTGCACACTGGGTGGAGCATTTGGAGAGAAGTATGGGTATGTGTGTATGTATATGCGTATGTGTGTGTGTGTATATATATAGAACTTCTTAATATTGTGAAAGAATCTGAAGCTATTAAAATACAAACTGTCTGAAGCACTCACTCAAAAATAGAATAATAATTCCAAAGTTGGAGTTAAAGATTAATGTAAGAAGAGTCAAGAGTCTTTTTCATTCTATGAGTAAAAAATGCTTACTTTTTATTTTTTTTAACCATGATTTAAGATTTATTTTTTTAACATCTTTATTGGAGTATAATTGCTTTACAATGGTGTGTTAGTTTCTGCTGCATAAAAGGGAATCAGCTATACATAGACATATATCCTCATATTCCCTCCCTCTTGTATCTCCCTCCAACTCTCCCTATCCCACCCCTCTAGGTGGTCACAAACCACCGAGCTGATCTCCCTGTGCTATGCAGCTGCTTCCCACTAGCTATCTATTTTACGTTTGGTAGTGTCTATATGTCCATGCCACTCTCTCCCTTTGTCTCAGCTTACCCTTCCTCCTCACCGTGTCCTCAAGTCCATTCTCTACGTCTGTGTCTTTATTCCTGTCCTGTCCCTAGGTTCTTCAGAACCATTAAAAAAATGCTTACTATTTTTAAAAAATGTACTGGAAAGTATAAACAAGTAACAAACCATTTATTGTTCCAGCACTGGAATATGACCATTTTATTGTTTCTGCATTCTTTTTATTATACATAGGTCTAGTCCTGTTTTTAAATGCATATGAAATATGCATTTCATATTATCATGTATATAGTTTGATATATAAGAAAAAACCCCTACCAGTAGCTGGTAAGGACCCTACAATTATTAAATTAAATTATATAGCCTGATTTATATTTTAATAATATAATTATATAATAATTATACCTTCATTTAATAACATATTTTCATGTGTTTTTGCAGATGTCATTATATTCTAATAGCTTCATGATGTTTTTTAAGAGATTAAAATTTAGTTTACTAAAACTATTGATATTTCCCTAATGCAATAACAGCATAATGATTTTTTTAAAAACTTATACCTGAATAACAACTTTCAGCATGTGAAATTATTACTTCAGTCCAATCTTTGCTGCAAAATTTAAGCTGTAGAGCTTTTATAAACTTCTGTTTTATTGGTATAAATAAATGACTTTGATAAATAGTAAACAATTTAACTCAAGGAAGCAAAGATTCAGATTAAAAATAATGTTTTAAATTAATTATACAATCATTGGCATTCAACAAATACCATGCCTACTATGGTCCAGGCACTGGGGGAAGTTGCTAAAGATACACAGAAGTGACAGGTATAAGTATGATAGCTTCCATTGCATAAAGAGGTACTTAAATTTTCAGTACAGGCATCAAAATGTGCTTAGTTTTATCTTAATCCCATTTATGGAGACAAGATTAATTGTTGTTACATATAAGATCATCATTTGTTTTAAGTGTAGAGTAAAATAGAGCCTTTCTTAATTTTTTCTTATAAATATGAAATTCAGCATTGGAGAATTTTAATGAGGAAAAGTTGTAAATCTGAGTTCCTGTGCACATGCATAAGACAATGCAAGATTTGTATATTGCACATTTAGAATATTTATTTATACTCATTTCATAATATGAATTAATTGAGATTAACCATTCATTGAAAAGCAAGCATGAGACTTTGATTCTAAAACTTAAGGAATTTAGAGTGGAATTTTTGAAAATTAAATTAGAAGCTGATGAACTGCATGCAAATCAATGAAGTTAGAACACTTCCTCATATCATACACAAAAATAAACTCAAAATGGCTAAAGACTTGACTATAAGACATGACACCATAAAACTCCTAGAAGAGAACATCGACAAAACATTCTCTGACATAAATTGTAGCCATGTTTTCTTAGGTCAGTCAGTCTCCAAAGGCAAAAGAAATAAAAGCAAAAAACAAATAAATGGGACCTAATCAAACTTATAAGCTTTTGCACAACAAAGGAAACCATAAATTAAATGAAAAGACAACTTATAGACTTGGAGACAATATTTGCGACTGATGCAACTGGCAAAGGATTAATTTCCAAAATATACAAACAGCTTATACAGCTCAATAACAACAACAACAAAAGCCAATCAAAATATAGGCAGAAGACCTAAATAGACATTTCTCCAAAGAAGACATGCAGATGGCCAACAGCCACATGAAAAGATGCTCAACATCACTAATTATTAGAGATATGCAAATCAAAACTACAATGAGGCATTATATCATACCAGTCAGAATGGCCATCATCAAAAAGACTACAAATAATGAATGCTGCAGAGGGTATGGAGAAAAGGGAACCCTCCCAACTGTTGGTGGGAATGTAAATTGGTGCAGCCACTATGGAGAACAGTATGGAGGTTCCTTAAAGAACTAAAAATAGACTTGTCATATGATCCAGCAATCCCACTCCTAGGCATATACCCAGAGAAAACTCTAATTTGAAAAAATACATGCACCCCAATGTTCATTGCAGCACTGTTTACAATAGCCAAGACATGGACGCAACGTAAATGTCCATTGACAGATGAATGGATAAAGGAGATGTGGTACATGAATACAATGGACTATTACTCAGCCATAAAAAAGAATCAAATAATGCCATTTGCAGCAACATGGATGGACCTAGAGATTATCATACTAAGTGAAGTTAGCCAGACAGAGAAAGACAAGTATCATGTGATATTGCTTATATGTGGAGTCTAAAAAAATAATACAAATGAACTTATTTACAAACCAGAAACAGACTCACAGACATAGAAAACAAACTTATGGTTAACAAAGGGGAAGTGGTGGGAGAGGTAAATTAGGAGTTTGGGATTATCAGACACAAATTACTATATATAAAATAGATGAACAACAAAATCCTACCGGGAATTATATTCAATATCTTGTAATGAACTATAATGGAAAAGAATCTGAAAAAGAATATATATTGTATATATAGGTATGTATTTATATATATGTGTGTATATATATATCTGTGTGTGTGTGGTGTGTGTGTGTGTAACTGAATCACTTTGCTGTATGCTAGAAACTAACACAACACTGTAAATCAACTATAAAAAAAACAGATGCTGAGAATCAGGAATAAACTTTTTAAAAAAGAAATAAAATTTTCTATAGTTAACTTTTATTTGAGTATTGGATGGCATAGGAAAAAAACACCAGGCTGAAAATAGGATTTTCAGGGTTAGGATCTCTATTTGTTCATTGATGTATTCTAAGCACCAAGGACTGTGTCTGCTTTATTATAGGAAGCCAATTTATACTTGTTGAATGAATGAATAAAAAGTAATTTACCAGCTATGTGACCTTAGAAAAGTCACTTATTTACTGTTATTATCTCTCTGCCTATCATACAGTGTTATAAAAATATAAAGTGAGTATAAAGTGAGACTATATATGTGAAAATTATAATGCACTTTTTTTTTTTTTTGGCGGTACGCGGGCCTCTCACCGTTGTTGCCTCTCCCGTTGCGGAGCACAGGCTCCGGATGCGCAGGCTCAGCGGCCACGGCTCACGGGCCCAGCCGCTCGGCGGCATGTGAGATCTTCCCGAACCGGGGCACGAACCCGTGTCTCCTGCATCAGCAGGCGGACTCTCAACCACTGCGCCACCAGGGAAGCCCTATAATGCACTATTTTTATCTATCTTGACTATTTCTATCTGCTATCCTTATTTTTCTTAATTTTTATGAGAGTTTTAACTAAATATTAAATACATATTCACGTCTGTGTATATTTATATATATTTTATATAAATTGTAAACAATTGCTATTTCATAATATACTAACTAAATTGATCAATATGTATTGACTGTTTGTGGCAGGGAGCTGAAACACTAAGTTGGGTAAAATACAATTCCTCCCTCACAGTATCTTGGCCAACACCTGATGTAAGAAAGTACAATTATCACCATTTCTACAACTGTTTGTGGTCATCAATGAACAAGCATTTGGTTGATTCACCGTTATTTGCTTTAGCTAAAAAAGAAAAGAAAATTTGTTTAATTTTGCCAAAAAATTCATGTGTGTGTGTGTGTGTGTATACACACACACACACACATATGCACACACACACATACACACAACTAAAGAAAATGTTTAAATGTGGTGAGTTTTATACTATTTATTGGACTGAACCTCAGTTCAAGAATGTGCTAGTTTTGCTTTCTTACTGTTACTAAGACATATACCAGATACATGTTTTTAACCATGTGATTTTGAGACATCAATAGAAGAAGATGGAGATTGGGAGGAAACGTGAGTTGGAGGCAAATGAATAGCTTTAAGACTGAAAGATATCTTTATTAGCCTAATGGCATTTTTAAAATATTGTAATACTAATTTATATATACCAGTATGTATTTTGTGAAAATAAATTTTACACTTAAAAAAATTCAATCCTGAATCTTCTAGAAAGTGTCCTTCTATAATTTGGAGAAATAGATAAACAAAGGTTTGCATCATTACAAAAGTATATTGCTGGAGCTAAAAGAAAATTTAGGGTATTTTCAATATATGAGTCTTATTTATGGAAATATGTACCCTTCATTTGAACTTTTACATCTAACAAGATGATTCCAAGGAAGTGTTATTTGGGGGGATAAATTACTTGATGATGTGCCCACACAGTCTCTGAAAAGACAATGACATTCATCTGTGGCTTTTCAGCAGCTGTGCACTCATAGACTATTCACCAGAGAGTAGCAAGGGAATCCAGGACTATAAATCTTAAAATATGAGAGAATTGTCTTCAGAATGGGAGGGGAACATGTTGCAAAACATCTTGATTGTATCTTCTCCCACAGGAGAGCACTACAATTGAGCTTACCATTTAAAGACTTTATTGAATTGTTTATACTGTCACACATTGTTGACATTCGATTTGCCTGACTGAACAAAACCACCACCACCACTACAGCCTTGAAAGCAATAGCTATCTTACAGTCTCATGGAATACGAAAACAAACAAGAAAACATGATTTGATTTGAATCAACACAGTAAAAATACTCCATTAAACAAATATCTATTGGGTAATCAATCTGTCAAAAGCAGAAGATAGTATCAAGACGGTAACCTATAGGGAGCAAGAAGTTTTGACAAGTAGGGTAGTTAGAAATGATTTCTACCGAGGTCAGAAATAGGATTTCTGATTTTCTTTTTGCCTTGATTAGCTACCAGCTTGTTGCAGACTGCTAAAATATTCATTTCTGTGTCCTTGAATTTCCCAGTTCTGTCCCTTAAATTATGCCGAGATCCAGTAAGTGGCAGGCCAAACAGTCATGTAAAATAATTGCCAAAAGGGATTCATATTAACAAATGATAAGAGATCTTCCCAGGAGCATAGAATAAAGCAGAGCACAGCATTTTAGGGCTGGAATACACTAATACCTGCACAGCAGCTTTGGTTTCCTTTTCCAGTAGAAAAACAGTGTATTTTGTTCAGACATTTTGTAATAACAAACCTTCCTTCGGGAATCCATATGAAGAGAATTTATTCTTTCTCTCTTTGAACGTTTGCCAATTTTGGTAGCCAGTGTCTAGGATGTAAACTCCGTGAGAAAAAGTCTCTTCTCTGTATTCACCACTACAGTCCTAACACATAGGAAAACAACTGGGCACAAAGTAGATACTTAGTAAATGTTTGTGAATGAATTACTTCTGATATTAGGCTACAGTGGATTATTAGAGACAAAGATGCTTGTTTCCTTGTTTTTATCAGATCTTTTTGTTCCCTAGCTGACCAAGGAGATGATCACATCCAAGAACATTTGGGGAGATTACCTAACCTTTTACTATCTTTGTCACTTTTTAATAAGAAACTTAATTTTTTAAAATAGATTTACCTCAGAATATCTGGAAGGAAATTTAATAAAATAATGGCAAATCTTTTTACAAACTCTGCAAAATATAAGGTACATTTATAATAATAATATCTCTCCAAAGATCAGGGACTCACCCACCCAGACCATCTGTCCGCGATGGCAAAGAAAGAGATTCCTCATCAAAGGGGAAGTGGACTAGGGTCCTTTCCCACTCAAAATGCAGTTGTTAAGAGTTCCTTTGAACTCTTGATTGTTTCTAATTTTATCCAAATTTTGCCCGCACTAGACATTTTTTTAGTATGAACCTTTGAATATGAATCTAGAGGATGCAACCCTTCAAAGAAGAAATGTCCTTGATCTCCAAACTGGAGGAATATCTAAATATTTCTGAGAAATGAGAAGTGAAATACGGAAATATAAAAATACAAAAGAATGGTTGAAAAGAAGCTACAAAATATATTACCCATAAATTTTAATGTATTCCCTTTTTTTTTTTTTTTTTTTTTTTTTTTTTTTTGCGGTACGCAGGCCTCTCACTGTTGTGGCCTCTCCCATTGCGGAGCACAGGCTCTGGACGCGCAGGCTCAGTGGCCATGGCTCACAGGCCCAGCCGCTCTGTGGCATGTGGGATCCTCCTGGACCAGAGCACAAACCCGTGTCCCCTGCATCGGCAGACGGACTCTCAACCACTGCGCCACCAGGGAAGCCCTGTATTGCCATTTATTAATGGAAGGGAATTCTATTAAATTACAATTTTAAGGTGTGAATTTGCCTTGCCCTTATTAATAGATGAGCATTCTTATTTTATAATTAATTACCTTTTTCCCAGAGACCTAATAATACCTTTTTCCCAGAGGCCTATTACTAATAATTCACTTCTGCAGCTCAGGAAGTTTATCATTATACTTTATTATGATTTATTCTTTATCATTTTAAGATATTCATTAACAAACAGGAAAAACTTGACTAATAAAATATGCCCATCTAATCGTTGGGGGCAGATTAATTCTCCCAGTATTGCATTAATACTTCTCTCTGATGAAGTTTTCCTTAAATACAACCAAATACTCAATATTTTGAAGACTTTTGTTGTAATTCTTCATTGGATAACATTGTCAGCATTTAAAATAGGATTCTTCTGAGATCACATAAGCCCTTCAAATGTTTTATTTCAGTTTTGTACTCTAGCATGATTCAGGTATGATTTTTTTTTTCTAAATAAAAAACAAGGTGTAAATATACCGTAAAAGACAAAACACCTACCATGGCCACATCTCCCTTTATGGAAATTGCCCTTGCACAAAAGGAACAGTCTTGCAGAGACATGTTTTCTGCCTTGGAACCCTGCTCTTTCCTCATCTCTGAAGAGCGATAGCTCAAAGAGTTATGAGTTTCATCCTGTGAGATTCTCTCTTTCAGGAATTCAGCCTGGGAAAATGCTCTTGGAAAGTCTTGAGGTAGAGAAAAGTCAAGAGGGCCCAGGAGTTAGTCGAAGTTATGAACTTGTCAGCAAGCAGAAGCTTTGAGGAAGAAATACACATACACACACACACACACACATATACACACACACACACACACACCCATACACATACAGAAAAGACGGCATAAAGGTAGCAGAAGGAAAAGGGAGAAGACACATGGAAAAGCAGACTGAGAAACAGCTGGGCCACATTAATTAAAGATTATTAGACTAACGTAAAAATTCTTGAATTTTTACTGTGAAGTCTCTGGAACTCTCCACTTTCAATGCAGCATAACCTTACAGTTACAATTTCGGCAAGGCCCAGCTGTTCCCATTGTTTCTGAGAAGCTCAGTTGTTCAGGATTTCCTGGGATCCTGTAAGAGCTAAATGTATGGCTGAGTATTCTGTTTTCTTGTTTCCATGTGTATTATAACCTTGTAATAAATGTTCCACTGTTTATGGATCTGAGTGCCTCAGACCTGTAAGGCTCAGCTGCCTTTTGGGAGTTGCGCTGCCTCCAAGTAGTAAGCACTGCCCCTTACTCATTATGCGACTCAGATGAGCTGTTAACCATTTTGTGCCTCAGTTTCCTTCTCTCCAAAAAAGGAATATTAATTACAGGCCGATGTTAAGATTAAATTAGACGATACTTGTAAAGTACTTAGAATGTTTTTATTACCCCTGGCATGTAATAAATAAGCAATAAATACCAGCTGCATTTATAATCATATCTGTAGTATCTAAAGAATAACTCAAAAGAATGCCCTTTTTGTTTCCTCTTTAGTTCGTGAGCGAACCGTGAAACTGGTCAAAGGAACTGGCGATTATCCCTGGGGATTCCGAATTCAATTCTCCAAACCAATTGTGGTAACTGAAGTGGATGCTAGTAAGTTATCTCACTACAGCAACTTTAATTCGGACAGGAACAACTATCTCAAGCCTCGCGCCATATACTATACTAAATAGCCTCCAATATCATAGTTTTGTGAAACACATATATGCAATAGAAGCAATTTCTAACTCTCAGTCTATAAAAACTCATGATGATTGGCAAGTGCCCACATCATGATCAATTATTTTTTAAAAGACCATGTTTTCCTGACGGAATGGACACCTCTGGTATACACAAGGCCACCCCACTAAAGAAGAGACCTACCTGTACCTACGGAAACAGGGCTCAAGCTCTGGAGATAGAAGGGTCTTATGAGTAGGCAGCTGCCTATTTACTAGTATTTAATAGTTTCCAGGAGCAGTTCCATTTCCCCTAAATTATTTCCTTTCTGGCTTCTCAGATTTATTTCCTAACAAGCAAATTAGGAATTAGTAGATGCCTAATGAAAGATAGATCCTTTGCTCCCTGATCTGTTAGATATAAAGATAAGATAAATATACCCATACCCAGCATGGTGCATTAGGGGAGGCCTAATGAGGTTATCACAGAGGGATGCCCAAGGCCACTAGGGGTTTCACAGTCCCCATCTGGACTGTGAGTTTTCCAAGGTCAGAAACTGTATCCTATCCATTATTTTAATCCTCAATACTTTGTGCAGTGTCCCAAAGGCAACAAAGCAGATGCCCCCCAAAATGCTTGTGGAGTGACTACGAGAGCCCTAGGTACCTGAAGGCTGGGGCAGTGTGGATAGAGGGGAAGGGAGGCATACTGTCCAGGAAGATTACAACACTCTGGCTTGCCCTGGTACCCAGGTGCCATTATCACCCAGGGTCACATTTTGTTTTTCTTTGCTTATCAGCATTCGGATGTTTCCTCTGTGTACTCTCTGTGATTCCTTTTAGAATATGTTCTCCTATCTGTAAAGAAGTAGATGACTACTCAACTCTGGGAAAGGCCAGAGGGGTGACAGCTGCAGCAGATGAAATTGTTGCCTTCAAGCCCAGCCTTTCACAGTCATAGGTGACATCTGTGGGTAGGAAACAGTGTGCACAGACAACCACCTATTTTTCACATGAATGGAGGATCTAGATAGAATGTGAGATATTCTTGGTGCAGCATGGAAGTCAAGTTTTACAGTTTTAGGACCCATCTTAAGGAAACAATTTCTCACAGGTTATCACTTATGCCACGTGATCAATGGCACAGATTTTGTATAATGTAGAGGCTTAGTCTCCTTTAAATGAAGCGTAGGGGAAATGCCTGAGTACTTAGCAACCTAGGTATCTGTCACACTCACTGATGTTTGTAAGGAAAGAAATTTACTGACTTATTTATAATATCAAAGTAAAAATTAAATTTACTTTAAATATAAAAGCCATGTGATGTTGCAGAGAGGAAAGACACTCACATTCACTGGACACCTAGTATGAGCAGGGCATTTTATATATGTACTTCCATATAATCTATACAACAGAACTTGAAACTTGGTATTATTACTTCCATTTAACAGATGAATATATTAAGGCTCAAACTGGTTGAACAACTCACCTCAGGTTATATAGCTTTATCATGGCCACTCCAGGATTCATACCTCAGAATTTCTACCCTTAGAACCAGAGTTTTTGCCCTATGACTTATATCAGTTAGGGCTCTCTGTCTCAACTAGTAAGAAATTTGACTCAAAATAGAAGGGGATTGATTGACTCAAAAAACTTGAAGGTTCTGAGATAGCACACGTGTTAGATTTGTTTCATGGCTCAGTTATTTAATCAAAGGCATAATTTCTTTCAGCCCCTTGATCCAGACTTCCTTAGTGTTACAAGCCTGTCATCTGGATTCAAAACAATCTTAGCAGTTCTAGTTTTCCCATCGCACATCAGAGTCATAAAGAGAGAGGGGACTCAGCTTGGTGCTCTGTGGTGACCTAGATGGATGAGATGGAGGGGGTAAGGGAGGTCCAAGGGGAGGAGATATATGTATACATATAGCTGATTCATTTCATTGTACAACAGAAAGTAACACAACATTGTAAAGCAACTATACCCCAATTAAAAAAAAAGAGAGAGAGAGAGAGGAGACTGGCTTCAATCCTCAAATGTTCTCTTATTTCCATGTTCCTGGGGACCACTGTGAGCTGTTTCACTTAAGCCAAATGCAAGGGGAATGTCATTGTCCTGGTTGAGTTTCTAGCAAACCAGGGTCCACCCTGGATCTACAGGTGGAACAATGCTTCTTCACATTCCCCAAAGTACCAATAATAATGGAAAATAGATGGAGAAGATATGAGAAGACCTCAAGGAACTCAACCACCTCTCAGCCTCAAATCATACTGACACAGTGACTGACACTGTGCACCCAATGAGTGATAAACAACAGTCACACAAACAAAGGAAACATCACCTAGTGTACACAAAGGTGGTGTTTTGTCTCTTCCTGATGTAATATTACTTCCATCTTATCCCGCTTTTTAAAAATCCTATTATTCTTATCAAAGAATTGCCTTTGAATTTTTCATGACTTGAGTTAACCTACTTTATTCTCAGCTGTTAAGAAAAATATTCAATACATTAAAAATCACACTAACTCTTCTTAGCTATACAGTTGAACTGACATTGCCCCAAATATCTGACCATTTATGAGCAGGATTCAGTCAGTGCACTACATAAAATAACTTTTTCTTAATACTCTCCATTAAGTTTACCTTGCAGACCTATTCTTTCCTGCTCTGGGTGAGTTCTGGGATGAATTCTAATTTTTTGTAGTCTCAGACAATAAGAACATAATTGTTTTGTAATTAAAAGTTCAGTGTAGTCTAATAATCATAGAACTACAGGTAAGTCTAATGTAATAATCAAAATTTCTGAATTCTTTTCTAATCTTGAGTTTCCTCTCCCAGCTTGAGCCTCAAGGCTTGCAAGAATGGATTATCTTCTTTATCTTCTTTACTAGTTCTCGCCTCTATTTTCTGTTCATTAGAAATCCCACCTCTATACCTTATAATGCACCTGAATTTTTACCATTTTCTCCTTTCCTCCTTCTCCAATTGAAAGCCAATACTTCTATCTTCTCGTGACTTATCAAAATACTAGTAAATTAGGAACAGATGTAAATTTCTTTAAGGTAATAAAAGAAATTCCTTTTTCTCCATTTCTGTAGTCTGAGAAGTAGACACCAATGCAAAAGCAGATGTGCAAAAGATTGGAGGAAATCACTATGACAGACAAAAGAGAGCATAAGTAGGCAGAAGAGCCTGTAGACAACAATGCAGGTCTGGCCCCTGTGAAAGGAGAGGGAGAAGGAAGCAGGATTGTGTAGGAAGAACCTCAAACTGCACTGTAGCTCTGAGAAATTCTGAGACAGCCCCAGAGTAAAAAGTGCCCATTAGACAAGTCCCACATTGGCCAGAAACGGCCTTGCTCCAGTACCCCCTCCAAATTCAGTCACTGGCTGGAAGTAATGACTTAGTGGGAGGAATGTAGCCTTCGTGTGAGGCAGGATGACCAGAAAGTATAGCAGTTGAAGGCTTTCACTCAATCATAATCCTCACAGTAGTTTCTCTTGAAGGTATATCTAGGCAGTGTAGACCTAAGAACTCTATGTAGAGTATGGGATATAAAGCCTTCAGGAAGGAAAAAAAAAAAAAGGCAAATTGAAAGAAATAATTCCCATAAAGGTGTGCCAAACATTACTTTGGAAAAAAATACAGAAAGAAATTAAAAAACACTTAAATTAACGGCAGGAAAAGTGTGTATGGTTTGTAAATCTTAATGTTTAAAGACGTCAGTTCTTCCTTAAATTGACCTATAGATATAATCCCAATTAAAATTCTAGTAGAGTGGCTTTTTGTTTTCGCTTTTGTTTTTCTTGGTAAAAAATATTCAATTAGATTCTAAAATATTTATAGAAAAGCAAAGGGCCAAGTTATTAACTTTGATGTGAATGAATTTCAATTAAAGTTTAATCAGCTAATCAAATATATATGTGACTATTAAGCAGATAATTCTCTTAATCATTGGGGAAGGGGGGGGGTTACCCTAATGTTGGTGGGACTTGGGGGTGGTAAGGGTGGACCCCAGATGAATGAGGAGAGAGTAGAAGAGGAACATGGCAATAGAACTCAGGCGAAAAAACATAAACATTACAAATTTTGTCCAGGGTCAACCTTACTCTGTCTCTTAGTGCCCTTCAAATTAACAAGAACAAAAACCAATTACGGCTTTAATTATTTCTATATAGACAAAAACAGTCAACTTTTTATCATCAGGTAGTTTCTGATTTCTTACAATGTTTTAAAGGACATCTGGCTTTAAGAAAATAAATGTTCATTCATGGGGAATGTGTTCACGATGTTCCTCAGCTTTCCACTCCACTTAACTCCTCTCCCCCTTCCTCCTCGCTCCATTTTCTCTCTCTTCTGTCCTCTTTCCCTTCTCCCTACTCTCCTCTTTATACCTCTGACTTTGCAAGATTAGCCTTAAACAAAGAAATAAAATAATTCATAAGAAAAATAAAAATGACTACCCTTTCAAATTCAAACATAAGTTTAGCAAATTTTTGCAAAATATCAAAACGACATACTTTTCATGCCTGCCTTCTAGACAAAATAACTAAATGCAGTTTAATAAAATCTTATGATTTCTTTAATGTCTGATACTGTCCAACTGAGACAGTTAACTGTATCTCATTCATTCAGATGTGAAACAAATCAAAATATATGCATTGTAAATGATGTTGTATTTAGGAGGCCCTGAGGTTTTGTAATAGGAAAAGCTGAAGCATCTCTACTGTAGCAAAAAAGGTACAATACACAGTTAACCTAGGATTTTATTCAACATCAGAAAGTGCTGCCTTGGCAGGGATTCATGTATGCTGAGTCTACTTCTCTTTTTTTAAAACGTATTCCTCAATGCTGAAAAGCAACCCCTGAAATCCACTGTCTAGTCAAATCTACTAAATGAAGGGTTGAGGGACTTTAAAATGACATGTATTTTAGCATTTCTTAGAATCTCATTCACACCACAAAACATTGTTCTGGATGCACCAGAGAGGCTTAATTACACACTGATGATAAAAAGATAAAGCAGGAAGACCTGTAGGTGCGATAGAATTATTATCCTTAAGTGTACAGAGAGGGAGCTTGCTCGTAGCTTACATAACTCATTGTCCACACCCAGCTGTCATTTGCATGAACATTTTCTATGAAAGCCTAAATGCTTGTGAGATCTGGCATAAACAAAAGAAACAGATGTTCCAACTTTGATACAAAGCAAACTTGAAAAGAAAACTATAAATTTAGGGATGGGCAGACCATAGAGGAAATTATGGACAGGGCCATCTTTCTGGAAGCTCTAGAACTTAAAATGCTACTGTTATAGTAAAATTTTTTTAAATGAAAAGGACAAGCCTGCTTTTTAATTTTAAGGTTTTCAGATTCTGCACTATATGTAAATATGCATGAAAGGATGAAGTAGCTCGGCATTTAACTCTTTATAATAAATACAGAAATATGTAGTCATGTATCCTACTGGGGAAACAAACTTAGAAAAGCATGGTTTTGTTTTCTTACCACCTTGATCATTCCTTTGCAATGTAGGATGTATACTTCCATCTGCTCCCAAGGGCAGCCTCAAGTAGGGCAACTGTCTATGTGGTATATTACAGAGTCACCTTGAAATACCTCCCTCCCCTAAGAAATCCTAATGCCACAAACTGTCACCATAATTAGTAGATAAAGGGAAAATTTGTAAGTTGCATTCAGATTAGAGGAACACAGTCAATACCCTCTATAATTAAAGCTAAAAGCAATCAAATAAACTATCAAGAAGCATTACACCACAGAAGTAATTCCTCGACAAACAAGAATAATTTTCACTCATAACTCAATAATACAAAGATAAATAACACAGTTTTTAAATGAGCAAAGGATTTGAATAGACGTTTCTCCAAAGAAGATAAACAAATAGCCAATAAGCACATAAAAAATGATTCCACATCAGTAGTCATCAAGGAAAGCAAACGAAAACCACTCCATACCCACTAGGATGGCTATAATCAAAAAGTCAAAATAACAAATATTGGCAAGAAAGTGGAGAAATTCAGAACACTTATACAACGGTGATGAGAATGTAAAACGGTATAGCCACTTTGGAAAACAGTCTGACCATTCCTCAAAACGTTAAATAAACATAGAGTTACCATTTGACCTGACAATTTCACTCCTAGGTATATACCTAAGACAAATGAAAACATAAGTCCACAAGAAAATTTGTACACAAATTTTCATAGCAGTATTATTCATCAAAAAAAAGGAAAACAATACAAATTATCATCCACTGATGAATGGATAAACAAAATGTGCTATATCTTTACAATAAAATATTCATTCAGCAATTGAAAAGAATGCAGTGCATACTACAATATGGATGACTCAAAAATATTTTGCTGAGTGAACGACACTGAACACAAAAGACCACATATTATATTATTTCACTTATACAAAATGTCCACAATAGGCAAGTCCATAGAGACATAAAATAGATTAGTGGTTGCCTAGAGCTGAGAGGTTGGGGGAAAGAGAGAGTGACTACTCTTGGTTACTTAGTTTTTTTCTGGGGTAACAAAAATGTTCTAAAATTATATTGTGATGATGGTTGCAGAACTCTGTGAATATACTAAAAAACATTTAATTATACACTTTAAATGGGTGAAATTATATGGTATGTTAGCTTTGACTCAATAAACGTGTTAAAAAAACAAATTATTTCCATATTGCTGGATCCTTTAAGTCATAAATTGTTGTTTAAAGCAAAGTTTACTTGGGAGAGGAGATCTGTTATCAAACACTCGTACCTTTGATTATATAGTAGTTTATTACTTCATCTATTCAATCATTTAGCATATACAGAACAGCACAAATAGCTCAGAAGTTTGTCTTTCACTTCCATCGTACTCCTTAAAATTCTTTAGTTATCATTTACTTTTCTTACTCCAGATTTAATCACTTTCCCTCCATCTTTGTTCTTCTTGACTTTGTGAATAGAAAAGGATTTAGAATACCATTATTATGGTTACTTCTGTGGTATCACTGTAGAGCTGTTGACCATTTTCTCCATCTTGAAATTCTTCCTTTGCCTTCACTGATCTTATACTTTTGCTTCCATGCTCTCTAGGACCTATCTGCTCCTTTATGTTCCTCTTTGGCTACCCATTTCCTCTCTGTCCTTAAAGGGAATTATGATTATTCTTCAAGATTTTGTCCTCAGTGCTTTGTACATCTCTCCTTATGTTTGTCCCTTTGGTTATAAATTCTGAACCCATTTCTCAGGCCAACTTCATACCCTAGGTTTCAAAGATATTTTTATACCTGGCCCAATGAACATTTTCAGTTTTTCTCTTCCATGGTTATCTCAGTATATTTAGCCAACCTTTTTAATACCCCTACCATGTGCCAGAGATTATACTAGCCACGGGAAATACCTAAATAAATAAATAAGAAATTTTACTTGCTCATGAGATGCTTATAGTCTATTAGGAGTAGAAAGGCATCTGCCCCTACTCGTGCAAATGAGTGCAATGAGGTATTTTAGGTCCTATGACACCATTTTATACCTTCTATTCATTTCTAGTTCCTGTTTCCAGAGCCTGTATTGATTCTGATAATAATATCTTTTGCTGAGATGCTTAACTTAATCTCTCCCTATTCTAAATTTATCTTCTGAAAACCACTGTATATCTATTTTCTGCTCACAAACTTTTTTTTTTTTTTTGCGGTACGCGGGCCTCTCACTGTTGTGGCCTCTCCCGTTGCGGAGCAAAGGCTCCGGACGCGCAGGCTCGGCGGCCATGGCTCACGGGCCCAGCCGCTCTGCGGCATATGGGATCTTCCCAGACCGGGGCATGAACCCGTGTCCCCTGCATCGGCAGGCGGACTCTCAACCACTGCGCCACCAGGGAAGCCCTGCTCACAAACTTTTAATGGCTCTCTATTACTGAAGGATCAAGTACAAATTCATCATCTTCACATCCAAGACCCTTTACACACTGGCTGTCTTTCAAACCTTATCCTCCAGGCTCACTGTATCCAACCACAACCTCTGCTCCAATTGATCTGAGTCACTAGCTTTTGGCATGTCTTTAAAACATTCTGCTTGTGCACCTTTGCTCAAAAGATTTTTTTTCTTGGCTTGCTTGCTGATTGTTTGAGGTTATGCTAACTTTGGTAACAAAATATACATTAATGGTTTAAGACAATAAAAGCTCATTAGTCACTCATGCTGATAGTCCCATGTGGATGTTCTTGGTTGGAAGATGGCTGCTTCCCACATAATTGTTTGAGATCCAGGTTTATTTTTTCTTTAGTGTGTCATGGCATAGGATCTTGAAGTCATCTGCATCTGGCAGGCAGATGGGTAAAGAATAGGAAGAGTGGTCCATGGGATGTTTTTATGCGCCAGGCCTGAATGTGGTATACATCACTTATATCCCATTCCAACCGCTAGAACTCAATCATGTTGCCAAACTGCAAGAGAGTCGGAGAAAAGCTGTCCAAATGTGAGCCCAGAGAGAGGAGAACTTTGGTTTGTGAACACCCAGCAGTCTTTCTCACCCTGCCTTCCTCATTACTCCCCACTATGGAGAATCCACTTATTCATCAAGGTCAAACCAAATTCCACTTCTCTGGAAAGCATTTCTTAGCCACTCCAAATGGGAGTGAGAATTCCCTTTTCTGAAGTTTCACAACACCTATTATCTTTGTGTTTTTACACTTGCTGCTCAGAGTATTGCACTATTTTTTTCTGATTATGCATGTCTTTTCTTCTCCAATAGAATTCTAATCTCCTTGAAGGTATAATTTTTAGGTCATTCATTCGTTCAACATGTATTCATTGGAAGACTACTGTATAAAGATATAATATTTAGTAGCATATGGAATACAAAAATTGATAAGTTGTTTCTGGATCTATATCATCATTTTGGAATTTGATTCAGAAAGCATTGCCACAATCAAGGTCTTTAAAGCAATGGAGGAAATGTTTTCAAATGATCAGCCATACCATGAGACTTTAATTCACCACAAGGATGATATTATGCAAATGAATGGATATATCACATATTACTCTTCACTTAACCTTCCTACATTGATTGACCATTTCCTATCCAAGCAGAGTTCTTCCCTACTATTATAAACAGACTTAGACAAACTACAGTCGTTACTAAAAATATTCAAAGTCATGTTACCTCACCAAATGAGTCATGCTTTCAGATTACAAGTATTTGAGGAGGTTTATGACATTCTAGATAATGACAGCCTAATATTGCTGCGTAATTACTCTGCAAGCCCATAAACACTCACCCAGCACTAAGATCTAAGAAAGAGGAAATGGGTTTAAACTGAAGTGAAAAAGAAAAAATAGATTTAAACTGTTGCAGAAAGAATCTTGTTCAAATAGATGGGACACCTTATTTAAAATGAATTAACCCTGAAATGATTTATTATATCCTTTTTCACCCCTAGAGAATATTAGGTATGTTACAGTAAATGCAGATGCCCCAAAACCGAGGGATAAAATAAATAGCCTCTGGAGAGGTCCTCCCCACCTTCCAGAACTTAAATCTTAAGGCCTAAGGCTATTTTTGGTTTCCTTTCTGAGATGGCTTAGAAGGGAGCCTATACAATGAAAAGTGAAAGCAGCTCTTTATTTCTTTTTTCTCTGACTACTCCGAGATCTGTTTTTGCCAAAACTTCTTAAGTATTTCAATTACTTGTTCCCTCAACAATACTGCTGAGAAGCTCTGCCCCCCACCTCCCTTTTTATAGATGAAGATATTGAGGTTAAGTGATTTTCTCAGGGTTACAAAGAGACCTAGCAGCAATGAAGGAATGAGAACTACCAGTTCAACCTTCTGGTAGATGAATAGATTGAGTTTCTGAGCAGCCTTGCTATTATATTGCAAAGAGGCCATGCAGATGCCTGGATGAATGTGCAAAGAAACCATGTCCTGGAAATGAAAGGAGGCTGCAAGGACAGTATTTTCCTTCTTATTAATGACATCGGCAATTGTCTAAAGTTTGAAAGAAAGGTCCTTTACAGAAAGAGGCTTTTAAAAAGGGGACAAACAGCAGGGCAATCAATTTGGGACCCCTCCTCAATGAGACCCTTGTTGTCTGTCTACTTACAGACAGTGCTGCTGAGGAAGCTGGGCTCCAGATTGGAGATGTGGTGCTGGCTGTCAATGGCACTGAGGTCACCAGTGTGAAGCATGCAGAAGCTGTGCACCTTGCAAGGAAAGGTAGGTGGTCTACAGAGTCCAGGGTTGATCTGAAGAAGTAGAGAGCTGAAATACAGTAGGGAATGTGAACATGAGGAGGAGGCAACCACAGAATGGGTATAACTTCACTTCTCTCCTGAGGCTACCATTACTGCCTTGTCATCAACATGATTTCTCATAGGAATTAAATCACATTTCTGCCCCTTGTTCCTTCTGTATTGATGGCCAGCCGCAAAAGTGAAACCAGAAAGTGGCAGTAAGCAAAATGTGCTCTATTTATTACCAATATATTTCCTTAAACTCCTTGCCATGAAAGTAGCATTACAAGAATCCATTTAGTATGTCTCTTTTCCCCTTCCTCCCTTCCTTTGCCTCTCCCTCTCATTCTTGCATCCTCCTTCCTTCCTCCCTTCCTTTCTTCCTTCCTTTGTTCTTTTCTATCTTCCCATCAGTTTTTAGAATTAACAGCCTCAGGGTTTTAATGTTATAAAAGAGAGGGAAGGACAAAAAGAAATCACAAACCTAAATCTTCTACAGCTTCTCCTAGGGCCACTTGAGGCCTGCCCTTCCAGCAACTGACACAGGTGGGACCACCAAGAGAACAAGGATAACACATGCCCTGTACCCTTGTATCCACTCACATTAAAATATTGGAAAGGTTAATACCACAGTCCTCTCTGCAAAACAAAGTTACTTTCTTTGGCATCATGTTACAAATCCTCATCTCCCCAAAGACCTAAAAATAAACAGCTGGTAATTGCTGTGTTCCATCATGGAATTATTTGGTGAGGTGTCCTATTCCTGGCTTCCCAAAGGCTGCATGCATACCTCTGCGGCCCTGAAATATATTATCAGGCAATGAGGGATTAAAATGTGTGCATTTGGGATAGGCCACATGTGCCATAAGTATAACCTGCTGAACAGTATGTATCGCTCGCTATTTCTCAGGATGCCGTCATGCTTGTGGGTTAGCAACAGCAAGAGACTTCTCGAGTGCAGACCAGCACAAGAAAATCACTAACAAATGTTGTGTCCTGATAAGCATTCTGGAGCTTCTGAGGTAGAATTTAGCTTAGTATTTGGCTGCTTGTCATGTACTTGGTGCACCAGGAATCCAAGGACACTGTCAGCAGGTGCAGCAACTACTTATAAGTCCTACATAAATATTTATCCTTATGCAGTACAGATTAAAAATCGAGATAATATGGTAATGATTATACTAATGAATTGGTAGTATCCCATTCAATGAGGGAATACTACCCCTTGCTACTGGATCTAGCTGTTCCTAGGTGCTTTCTCACAAATTAATTTTCCAATTTTTGAGTTAAATAAAATCTAATTTTAGTAATATTTCCACTTAGTACTTCTTTTATTTTTCCCCAAGAAGCTTAATGTTCTTTATAGCATTGAAGCATTCAGCCTCAGTTAATGGAAGATAGAAAACAGCTCTAAAACTTAAATGGAGGGTTTTGGATTTCTAAAAGATAATGAACTAACACTGATACTGGGAAAGAAGCTAAATTCCGCACCCTAGCTTGTGCTGTCCCTGGCAGTTATCTGTAGGATGGTTTTATATGCTGTTATTATCTGAGTTCCGCCACTCTTTGTTTGCCAGCGTGGACTTCCTATCCCAAGACCCTGACCCTCAGGGAACCTCCCCATGTCTTTCTCAATCCTTCTCAAACCCAACAGTAGAGATGCCTCAGAAACAGAAAGGTGAATTATAGATCTGAGATGTTAAAGTAAGGACAGTAAGAGACTTTTAGGGAAACAAGGCCATTTGGTACCTGTGTATGTTTGGAGGGGTGGGAACTACAGCCAATAGCTAAAGAGAGCTGAACATCTCATATACGGAATGGCTGAGGGGCTGTTTCTTTCTTTTTTTTTTATTTTTATAAATTATTTATTTATTTTTGGCTGTGTTGGGTCTTCGTTTCTGTGCGAGGGCTCTCTCCAGTTGCAGAGAGCGGGGGCCACTCTTCATCGTGGTGCGTGGGCCTCTCACTGTCACGGCCTCTCCCGTTGCGGAGCACAGGCTCCAGACGCACAGGCTCAGTAGTTGTGACTCATGGGCTTAGTCGCTCCGCGGCCTGTGGGATCTTCCCAGACCAGGGCTCGAACCCGTGTCCCCTGCATCGGTAGGCAGATTCTCAACCACTGAGCCACCAGGGAAGGCCCTGAGGGACTGTTTCTTAGTGTTTTTCTCCCCCTTATAGCCCTGGGGGCCAATTCCCCACCACACTCCACTGAAAGCCGGACAGATGGCACCACCTGTTATGGACAGTCAGCGAGAAACATCAGAGTGGCCCTTGAAACACAGCTGGATTAGGGAGTTGATCATTCCTTCCTCAGGCTTAATCTTCTGCACATTTCTAAGGCTACCAGCTTTTAACTGAGAAATAATAAAAATTTAAAAGATGCAAATAAAATGGAGAGTAAAAAAAGGAAATAATAAAAAAGGAAAAACAAAGTTTTAAAAATAATAAAACATTATTTGAACACTGCATAACAATAAATTTGAAAATTAGATAAATAAGGGGGCTTCCCTGGTGGCGCAGTGGTTGAGAGTCCGCCTGCCGATGCAGGGGACACGGGTTCGTACCCCGGTCCGGGAGGATCCCACATGCCGCAAAGCGGCTGGACCCGTGAGCCATGGCCGCTGAGCCTGCGTGTCCGTAGCCCTGTGCTCCGCAACGGGAGAGGCCACAACAGTGAGTGGCCCGCGTACCACAAAAAAAAAAAAAAAAATTAGATAAATAAGAACATTTTCCACAAGCATTTAAAGAGCCAAAATTAGTGCAAGAATAGTTAGAAAATTTGTATAGACTATAATAAAATATTTATAGAATAAACAAAGAGACCACCTTGCCTCTCCTCCATTTCCATCCCCCCCCCCATTCCTCACTCAAAAGCCCAGGATACAGTCACTTTTATAGATAAAACGTATCCAACTTTCATAGAACAAATAATCCCTATTCCATAGAGTTTTTTCAGAAAATAACAAAGAGTGAATACTTCTCAGCTCATTTTATAAATCTACTGTAACTTTGATTTCAGAACCAGGTTAGTATAGTATGAAAAACTAAATCATATGTTAATTTTACTTATGAGTGTATAGATGCACAAATCCTAAGAAAAAATACATCATAATCAAGTAGAGTTTATTCCTAAATAAAGACAGCTTATAAGAAAATATTGTAACACAATTCATCACATTAATGAATTAAAGAAAAAATATCACATGACTATATAAAGAAGAAAAAATCATGTATCAAGTTATATATATATATATATATATACACATATGTATAATATATATACATATAATTCTCTAAATAGTAGGAATAGAAGTTTCTTTTCATAACTTGATAAAGTCTATCTACCAAAATTCTAACCATGAAAAGAGAAAAATAAAAGTGTATACACAACAACAATAAAACATTTAATAGAGAAACTTTTGGACGCATTCTTTTGAGATTGAGAAGAATAATGCCAATTTTAACAACCTCTGTTTATATAACATCAAAGGTCCTGACTTGTCCAATACACAAGAAAGACAAATAAAGGTATATGGTCTGTAAGAAAAGAGACAAAACCATTATTATTTTATATGATTATTACAAAATCAATAGACTGATGCTTAGAAGTAGTTAGAGAAAGATTGACCAAACTAAGATCTCCTTATAAAAATCAGGAGTGTTCTCCTACACCTGGAATAACCAAAAAGAGAATAAAAGGAAACTTAATATATGATTAACAATAGAAACAAAACTACAAGGTAGAAAAGAATTAATCTAACAAAGAATGTACAAGGACTTCATGAAAAAATGTTTACAACTTGACCAAAGTACATAAAAGGATACCTAAATATAATTGGAGATACACAGAATCCTTATGGGTGGAAAAGCTTTGTAAAGATCTTAATTCTCCCAAAATTAATCTAAAAATTCAATAAATTTTCAATAAAATTGTATTTTATTTTGAGTAGCTTGTCAAACTTATCCTCAAATATATGTAAAGAATAAATGTCCACAAATAGCTACATCATTTATGAATAGGGCAAACAATGGCAGAGGATCTTTTCATATCAGATATTAATATATATTATGAAACCATAATAATAATAAATTAAAAATGTAGTACTGTCACAGAAATAGACCAGTGGAATGGAATGGGTTAGAAAGTTCATAAATGGACTTAAAAAATTATTAAAGCTTGACATACGATAAACGCCCCACAAAACAATGGGAAAAGGACAAACATTTTAGTACATTATTTTTATGGAGAATTATAATTTGGATGGATTCATACCTTCATGTATTATGCCTTATTCTTTATACCATATGCCAAGGTTGACCTCAGATGTATTAATGACCTCAATTTTTAAGTTAACAGCATAATGTTAATAAAAGAAATTATAGTAGAATAACTTTGTTAGTGATCAGAGAAATGCAAATTAATAAGGTGACATTTTAGATCCACCAGGTTAGGGGGGAAAAGTGGAAATTAGATTATAGCCAGCTTTGGTAAGGATATGAGGAAGTGAGAATCTTCATGCAGTCTTGCTGGGCTCTAGGCATCTCAGAGAGCACTGGCAATATCTAGTGAAGTACCTATAGATCCTTTGTCCTACCAATTGCACTTCTGGGCATTTAAGCCCAAAGAAGCTGCTGAGAAGACAAATACAAGGACGTTCATTGCAGTGTTCTGTGTGGTGGGGAGTAGTTAGAGGCACTCTGGGTGACTGTCACTAGAGGAATGGATAAGCAGACCAATAATGGATGCATACTCTGGACTTCTTTGCCTTCTTTGAAATAATATACGAAATGCACATTTAGCCAGCACCATGGACAGATCCTTAAAAACATGGTTTTGAGTTAAGAAAAAGATAGAAATAGAATGAGATGTTAGCAAAATACCATTTATGTAAAATAAAAAGACATGCACAAAAGAGTGTATTCACAGTCCTATATCAAACATGTTTTGTGAGTGCCTATTGTGGGGAGTAGAATGTTTGAGGAGCATCAGGAATGGCAGGAAAAAATAAAGTAAAACAAAAAACAAAAGGGGGCTGTACTCTAAACACAATTGCGTGCAATGACCTCAGTGTTATGATGGGCTCAGTTGTCTATAGTTGAGTTCAAGAGTAACAGACAAATGCCTCCTGAATGGGGACCCACCCATACACAATTTTAGCTCCACCCAAGTTCTAAAATGTATAGGTGGTAGTCGTGAAGGAAGGCAAAACAAACAAACAAACAAAAAGCACAGCACTACTGAGAGGCAGTGGGTCTATGAGAAGAATATACATGACCATGAAACTAAAAAAAGAAGAGGAGAAAGGGGAAGAAATAATAGGAATAATTTGATTTTTATGTAATGCTTTACATGTTCGATTTTGTTAGCAAGCCTATACATTGGTCAAGGTATTTCTGGAGTATATAGAATCTGAAACAAGATTTTGGAGGTTCTCTTTGGGAGAGGAAGTCACCAACTTGTCTGAAGAAAGTAAAAATTGTGAAACAAAGGATAGAGCTTTTTTGTTAAATTCATATGAAACATAGAGGTCTTGAAATATATATTTACCAGGTACCTATTAAGAGCGTGTTTAAAAATCTGAATGTTTCCACCTGACTCTTGGGTCTGTTTGCATAAACTTCTTAAAAGTCCATCTGATTGACTGCTATATATGTCTGCACAATTTCACTCCCATGCATGTGAAACTTTGGTAAAATCCTATTATATTACTGATTGCTACGCTGCTGATTTAGATATATAAACATCAAGTAACTTTTCTCAAAACATTAAATCTTAAATCTAACTGTATGCCAGAATCACCTGAGAAACTCTTAAATACAGAATTCATGGTGGGTGGTGGCCTGCACATTTGTAATTTTAATCAAGTCTCCCTGGTGGTTCTTTCACAGCCTGCCTAGCATCAGTACACAGACCAGCATCTCAGAGGCATGGCCAAAAGCTTACAGGCATAAGATTAAAACTCAATTTTGTTAGCTTCCAGTGCAGGTGTTATCATATCTTCCTAGACCAGCATTAGAAAGGGGAATTATTATTGAAATAATAATTCCATTCAATAATAATAGAATAACATGTTAGTATATGTTATATATTATATAATAGGAAATAATATAAAATAAAACATAATCAAATAACAATTCTGTTCAAAAATACTAATCACACACACCTAGACAAATTACCTCAATTTTGCTGATGGAAATACCAAAACAGATTTAAGAAAGCGTTCAGTATCACACTGGGAATGACAATAGCTCCATGTGAATTTTTATTTAATTAGGTCCCTCATACTTTCTGGTTTGAGCTATTATAGGGCTTGGTTACTTGCAGAGTCAAATAGAAGATTTAATCATTAAGGAAAAGTGCTGAAAAGAAAGAGAGGAAAGGGAAACAATGAAGCTTAATCAACCTGGAAGTCCTTTGGATTCATTAGGGCTCCTTTGTTTCCCTAACAGCAGGCTGTACTAAAAACAAGCACAGAGGTGCCTCTGGAGCCTAGGACCTCACAGCTGAATGCAGTATCAGCCCACTGCGCCAGCCCTCGGGGACCGCACTCATCTTGCACGTTGCTCATCCACGCCTGCGAGGGTGGTGGAGTTTGTCTGACAGCAGAGGTGCGACTCTGACACAGTTTAAGATTGGTGGCATAATAAAAGACAGTGATCCAAGGAGAAAGTGTGAATTAGAAAAAGAAATCATTTTTCTCTCTCCTGTAGCTGTAAATAACCTCACCCACAACTCCTTACTTCCAAAACTATAGGCCAAAGCGCTAGGGAAGAAGAGTTTGCTGGAGAGCTTTTCTTTTTAAGGACGTCGTCACCAAAGAGCTGTATTTGCTAAAGACATGGATTTTCAAACTCTTTCATCTCATGAAACAAACAGTTCTCTTAACTCTTTCACATCAGGCCATGCATCCTACCGCATCCTTCCTCCCACTCACACCCAAAAAGCAGGAAAGATTTCTGGGGTGTCCAGTAGAGGAAGGCAATGATTATGTGTCCCATTTCTCCAGGGTGGGGAGATATCTAGAGAAAGAAGTAATGGTGGCACTGGGACAGGTCGTGGAACTAATGATTTTGTTGTTGCAAAATACTGGGGATGAAAATGAAAGCATAAAGGGGAGACTAAATCAGAGCCAAGGAAAGAAAGCAGCATGGTGGTTGGTGACAAAGACCGTGATCATGAGCAGAGCCTCTCAGCAACTGACAGTTGCCTGGGGACTTGCCACTTAAATTGTGGTCCAACATCACCTGAAAGCTCCTTACAAATAAGGAATCTCAGGCCTCATCCCAGACCTACGGAATGAGGATTTGCATTTAACAAACCCACTAGGTGATTTGCATCTACATTTAGTTTGAGAAGCACTGAGCTAGGACATTGGCATATTTTTAGGCTCCCAGTAAATTAACAGATAAATAATAACAGAACCAGAGGGTTTAATTGTTTGTACTTAACATTTAGTTCTTTTAAAACACACACACACACACACACACACACACACTACAATGAGTATATAAATAATCTAATGTGGAGATAACATCCAAAGTCTAAAGTCTCTGTAAATGTCAGGCCCAGGTCCTCCTGGCCCTGGATAGGACCTGCAAAGAATATAAAACCACCACCACCCAACAGCTGTTTGGAACTCAGCACCTCCTCATGCATCAGGATCATGTCCTAACTGTGACAATGAAGAACTTTCCTTTCAATATGAATGCACCAACTTTCCTTTCAATATGAATATAGGACCATCTGTATCCCTGTCCCAGAGAGAATTTTTTGGTGTACCAAGTTATGTTTACGGCCGGCTGAAACTCAAGTTTAGCTTGATCAGTATCAGAGAAACCCATATGCAGTCTTTGTAAGCGAGAGAAAAATGACCTCCAGGGGCAGCCCACTGCAGCAGTACATAAATAAGTTGGCAGATGTGTCAACTATGCGTATTAGTCCAGGAGTGCAGTTCTTTGGGGACTGAAGTCCAAAGACAAAGACATTTGTGGGTTGCCGGTCAATCTGGAGCATTTCTTCTAATTATTCTGGATGTGTTTTTGACAGGAGCTTAAGGGCAGTTCAATAAATTAAAATGTATTTACATGGCAATGAAGAATCATCTCAACACGCAGAGTTATTTAATTACCAAGGTGCTTTGCGTGCTGCTAAAGTTAAGACTGTGTCAGCCTTTCTGGGACAAATCTTTATTTTCAGGGCCATGTGGCTCAGCCAGAAATGATCCCCTGGGTTGGAACTTGTCACTTATATAAGAGGAGTCTCCTCAGTGACCCCCGTTTCCATGGACAGCTCTAAACAGATTGGTAATCTCAATGTCAGACATCATGATGAAGTCAGTGCTGCCAAGGCCAAATGTCCCCCTTCAGGGATGCGGCCTCCATCTCAGAGGAATTGTAAATGTAGTCACAGCCCATTTGCAGTTTTCAACGCATGTCAGGGTTGCTGTCTGTCTGAATGACATTCAGAGAATTTTCTTGAGGCATCAAGAGGTAGGTATATGATGAAAGTCTACGTTCATGCTGGCAGCATCACAGCACAATTGGTAAACAGTGACCTCATATTATCAGGGACAGGGACAATTTTTCTCAAGCTCTTCACCACACTGATTCTACAGGAAAGGGGGCACCACTGAAGTCCAGGCACTCCAGAAGGAGAAGACAGGCACTTGGAAGCTCAGGGTCAAATCCTCAGCAATGAGTTGGGTAGGCAAAAAAAAAAAAAAAGATAAAAAACATTTGTACCTAAAGTCTCCTAAAATTTCTGTCTACTTCAAGTTCAAAGGTTAGTAATTGATTTTGATCAGAGACAATATTGGCAACATATACTAGCAGTGGTTTAGATCCTCCCTTTAGCTAACACAGGTCAAGGAAACTAATTATCTTGAATAAAAGTGAGATAGAAAAGCCAAACATCACCTATCTTCCTTCTTTGGATGTAAATCAAAATATGTTAAATATTTAGCTTGCTGTTACTATAGACAGAATGAGCAGACCTGAGTCCTCCATAATCAGACCCAACTAGGCCATGTGGTTGAATAGAAAGAGTTCTGTCTTAGAATCAGGAAACCTGGGTCTCACATTTGATTCAACCCCTTATGAGCTATGGGTCCTCAAAGAAGTCCCTTTACCTCCCCAGTTTTCATTTTCCTCTTCGACACGAGGGGCTGAATTACTAAAGAACTCTCTGATTCATTCCAGTTGTAGAATTCTATTTCACTGATTCCATTTGTGGTAACTAAACCTCTTTTTCATCCATTCCTTCTGAAAAGCAACAATCCTTCCAGTTGATTGTAAGAGTTTCAGCCACTGAACTATCTCAAATTCATCCCTCTAGGTCCAGACATCTTGACTCTGGTGGTGGGATCTGACATCAGCTGCTGTCCCAATACGCCTTGGCCCACCTGCCGCGGCTACCTATATAAGAGGACTCAGTCCGGGTTCATGAACGGTTGGAGGAAACGGTGGTTTGTGCTGAAGCATGATGGCTGCATCCACTACTACAGACATAAGAAGGTAAACTAAGGGGAAGGGAAAGGGTTGGAGTGGGTAAGAACAAGAAACCCTGGGAAGTACAGGAAGTCCATTACCAAAGTATTGTCTTGTAAGGTACCATGTATGTGGTAGGATTCTAGAAACAGTGTTCTCTCCAGTGACTTTTAAAGAACTTTTCCTTCTTCAGAAGTTCAGAGAACTGTAATTTATTTTCTCTGCTGCTGCATAAGTCAAGGCTGGCATACATTTCTATCTGATTTATTCCTACTTTCAGATCCTCTGTGAAAACTTTCTTATCAAAGCCAATAAAATAAGAACCAAACTATATACCTAGTACCCTAGAGAAATCAAAGTGGGCTAAGGCAAAGCACAGCTAACATCTTACTAGACCGCTGTGCCTGGGCACTGTTCCTTAGGTTACAGGGACTGATGTCAGTAAGGCTTCTGAAGCACAGCACCTACTAAGCCACCTGAAATACTTTGTTTCATTTCCCAGATTTCCTTAGAGCAGTGATTTCTAACCATAGGTGAGGGCTGAAATCTTCTAGGGAATGTTCTCAAAATATGAGATCCAGTCCTCAACCCAGTTGTTTCTCATTCAGCAAGTCTGGGATGAGGCCTGGGCTTGTGGGTGTGGGGAAAGCACTTCAGGTGATGCTGGCCTGCCGTTCAAACAACCAACCAGCAGGTCAGGTCTTATCAGCAGAATTGTTCTCTTTGCCCTATGCAATACGATGTTTAATTTTTTTAATCAAAAGCAAGCGTCATGAATTTTAGAGATTTCACACAGAAATTCCAATTTCCAATTTCTCTTGAAAAATTCTCTAGTCACAGTTGGTGGGAACTGTGTAGTGACTTCCTCCTCTAGGGAGGGTGAGAGCTGCCCAGTTCAATAGAGGGCCCACTGCTTCCTATGTCCTCTGCCCGGCTGGCTTCACTCTGAACCACCTGTGTGACCTGCTGCTAATAAGCGTGAAAAACAGGAGCTTGGGTTATTTACCTTATCCATGACACAATTTTATTTTTTCTGCCTTTATTTTATATTGCCCTAGTTTCTTGATTTTAAGCTTTTTTTGTATTTTATATATTTTTTAAATGACCTTAATTCCCTTCTGGAACAAGGAGTATCTATCTGTCTGTCTATCTATCTGTCTATCTATCTATCTATCTATCTATGTATCTATCTATCTATAAAGAAATCAGTACATTTAAAAAAATGAGTAGCAACTTTTCATATTGAATCATTGTGAAGACTCCTCATTCCTAGACTGTGAATCATTTATTTGTGACATAGACCAGGAGGTGTCTGCCTTTCGTGGCAATGCGAGCCGTACAGCTACTTTGCAAAAACTTTGTCTCCCTCCAGTGCAGGAAAATAGGATTCCCTGTAAGCAGGATGAGAAATGATGGTCTAGCCTTGTTTTCTGTATTCTGAGTATTAAAGTGGAACAGACCAGAAGGTTCCAACCTGGGTATGCTTCAGAAGCCCCTGAAGAGTTTTCCAGAGTACATATGCAAACTATCTCCTTCCCCCTTCCCTCCTGAGTGGGGCCCTGGAAACTGTATATTCTTTTGTAAGCTTTCAAGGCCATTCTGAAGGAATTGATTTGTAGCCTGGATAAGTCCCACAGCAAAGTTTATTCCCATCTACAGTCAGAAGACAAAAATAAAACAATAATGCAAGCTTGCCAATTTTTCTTTCATGGAATAGATGGTTCTTTATCCTGAGATTGTGTCCTTTCTACCTCTCGGTGATGATAATTTTTGTTTCCTCGTGTGAAACGGTGACAATAGTAGATGCTAGCTTTTCTTTAATGGCTTCTTCAGCAAAACAAACACATAAAGCAACCCTATGTCGAGCATCCCATAGTTTAAGATTCCTGGTTCTTGAGATTAAGAATGATTCTTGGAGCAGTGTCTGGGCTTGCCAGGGGGCAATCATGGGGCTAGTGGTGCCTGCAGATGTTATATTTGGCTTGCACAAAGTTTTCATAAATTTTTTAATGAAATGCATTCAGGTGAAGCAGGTACTATCCAATATGCCATAATCCCTACTACTCCTCATTTCCTTACACTGAGCCCAGTCATTTAAATTACTAACTAGGCCCTGCAGGGATTTGAGTGTATGAGTCCTGAGGTAGAATTTATGTGAAAAATTAAAAGTATGGTGGTAGAGAGGTTAGAATTAAAATAGATTTTTTAAAAAAACTGCTTCTAGTCCTCTTTGGAAAAGACATGTACATCTTATAGTAAGTTTGGACACAGCTAAGAAAAAAAACATCTTGAGTAACTGCTGTTGTGAGCATCACCACCACAACAGGTCTAACATGGAGATGGTAGAATATAAAAATACAGCTTTATTTTGTGTATAAAGAGCCAAAATCAGATCCCTTGTAATGCTACAAATTCCAGAATACATTATGTCTATTCTTTAGAGTAGACAGCAATGACTGAGAAGAGTTAAGGGAGCATAATAAGAACACAAAAGATTAAATTAGCAGAAAGTGAACTCAGCTATACAGTATTCATTCATGCAACAAATATTTAAGAGCCAGGCATTATGCTAAGCACTGGGAAAAAAAAAACAAAAAACAAAAACACAAAACAAACAACAAAAAAAACCAGACATGGTGCCTGCCCTGTTTGTACTTATAGTTCCATAGAAGAGACTGATATTAAGAAATAGACTTATGAATAAATATGCAATTGTGATTGGTACAATAAGAAAAATTATGGGATGGGAGAAGAGAATTGTAGCAGTCTGAATCCAAACAAGAGATACAATCACACAGTGATTTAAACAGTTTAATATAAATAATTATTAAACTATGATAGAAGAATCACTATAGGCTATAAGAAAAATCTATATGCTACCAAGGGAAAGTACCCAAGGAAGGACAAACTTAGAAAGGGTACCCCTCTCCAAGGCTGGGGATTCAGATCTCCTTGGGAAATGTAGTTGAATCCACTGGATATCAGAGCCGCTCACTAGTTCGCTGAGACAGAGGTAGTTATTCGGCAGTCAGAGGGCAAACAAGAAGCAACCCTTTGGAGCACAGATGGGGCAGGTAAACTGAAGCTGGTAGCTGGTGCATGGGAGCATAAGAGGAGTTGGGGATGCCACTGTGGCAGGAAGCCTGAAGCATGAGATATCCCTGTTGCAATGAATGTCTGGAGCGAGATAGTGCAGGGAGAACTGCAGGAGACAAACCTATAGGAGAGGGGAAGTGAGCAGAGGGAATCAGGGCACCAGGGTAGGCAGGAGATGTCCATATGGAGAGGGTCACAGGAAGGTTATCATCAGGTCACACTAGGGTTGCAAGGTTTCCAGGGACAGTGTGTTCTGGGTGAATAGCTAAGATAGAGCACCCCCAGATGTCCACACACTCACACTGCATACCCACCCTAAGCCGCTGAAAGAGCCGGAGGGCCCCTTCCTCTTGCAATGTTCCTCTAGCGCCCTCTACTGAGAAGACAATGCGCTTACTGTTAAAAAAACAAACTATGGAAAGGAATTCCATCCATTATTGCAGAGCATAGATTGAGGAGTGAATTTGGAGCTGAGAAGAAATAAGTTTGTAACTGGCACAACAGTGAAATGGAGGGTTTAGTATAGATTAGAAGACATGGGAGTATGTAACGAATTCCTTCTTGAGGATGTAATATTTTAGCTTAGGCCTGAGGACTGCAATAAAGCTAGCCGGACAGATGGTTGGGATGAGGGTTCTCTTGCAGGAAAAACAACATGTATGATGTCCCTGAGCTGGAAAAAAAGCTTGGCAAGTTTGAGGAATTCTGAGAAATCCCAGTGCGGCTACACCAGCGTGCAAGGAAGAGGACAGGGAAGGCAGGAGGTCCAGCTAAAGGGTTAGGCAGGAGGCTGTCAACTCAGGGTCCTGAGTCAATGACAAGGATTTTTGGATGTTCTTCTAACTACAATAGAAAGCCACCAAAATTCTCTTGGGCAAGGCAATTTCAAAAGATCATTTTGACTGTTATGTGGAGAATAAATTGGAAGGGGATAAGAGTGGAATGGAAATAACAGTTAGAATGCTAGTACCTAGGGGTTAGACAGGAATAAAGACACAGACCTACTGGAGAATGGACTTGAGGATATGGGGAGGGGGAAGGTGGAGCTGTGACAGGGTGGGAGAGAGGCATGGACATATATACACTAACAAACATAAGGTAGATAGCTGGTGGGAAGCAGCCGCATGGCACAGGGATATCGGCTCCGTGCTTTGTGACCACCTGGAGGGGTGGGATGGGGAGGGTGGGAGGGAGGGAGACGCAAGAGGGAAGAGATATGGGAACATATGTATATGTATAACTGATTCACTTTGCTATGAAGCAGAAACTAACACACCATTGTAAAGTAATTATACCCCAATAAAGATGTTAAAAAAAAAAAAAAGAATGCTAGTACCGTAGTCTAGGCAAGAGGAGAGCCTAGGTAAGTAGTCTTGACCAGAGTGGGAATAAGGAAGCTAAGTGGACAGATCTCTAGAAATATATAAAAGCTGAAATCAAAAGGATTTGGTGATGGATTAAATGTAGTAGAGAAAGGGGAAATAAAGGACAGCCAAGGATGACTTTGAAGTTTCTGATCAAAGTAACTGGTTGGATAAGATATCTTTTACTGAAAAAGGAGCAGGTTACGAGGGTATAGGGTAAGGTGAGATCAATAGTTCAATTTGAACTACATTTAGAGTATTATATATACTGTATAGTTATAGTATAGCAAATATATATATATATATATATATGTAGTATTTAAAGCCATGGAAATTGATGAGATTGCTAAGGGAGAGAATATAAAGTGAGATGAAAAGAGAACTCTCAAACCCTGAGAGTGGACAAAGTAGGAGGAAATAGGAAGGGTGATTGAGAGGGGTGGCCAGAGGGATAGAAACAAAACCCAGGAAAACATGTGTCATGGAGCCAAGATTTAAAAAAAAACAGTTTCAAGAAGGAAGGTGATAGTGTTTCCTGGCATTGCTGAAGGGTCATACTGTGAAGAGTATTAGGAAGCATCTGCTGGGTTTGGCATTATGCAAAGTCCTTGGAAACTTTGGCAAGAAAAGTCTGGGTTATATAGAGTGAGTTGAGAAAGAAACAATTTATTATATGAATTGGAAAAGTATAAACAGCATTTGCAGAGCAGTCTTTTGAAAATCTTGCCTATGAAAGAGACTAGAGAAATAGTGTGAGAACTGAAGAGTATTTAGTCCATTTACAGTTAATTTAATTACTGATATAATTGGGTTTACATCTACTATAGTTATTTTTGCTTTCAATTTGTCTCTCTATTCTGTTTCTATTCCTCACCTTTCTTGCTTCCTTTCGATTAAGTTAATAGTTTTATGATCCCGTTTAACTTGTAGTTATTAGGTCTTTTAATGTTCTTTCACTGATTACCAAAAATATTACACCATGCATTTAGATTACTAGAGTCAAACATAAATTAGTACTTATACTATTTTATGGACATCACAGCATCTAATTTAGCCATGCCTTAAGTAATATGTTTGTGTTGTCATATATTTAAATTCTATACAGATTGCAAATCCTCTGAGATATTATTATTTTATACAATCAATATTCTTTTGTATTTACCCATATCTACCTTTTGCATTGGTATTCATCTGTTCCTGCATCTTTAAACAGTTAACCTGCAACATTTTCCATCTTCCAAAAGAATGGTATTTAGTTGGAGGTCTGCTGGGGGTGAATTTTTCGGCTATCTTGGGCAAATATCTTTATTCCCCCCCTTAATACTTTAAGAATACTTTTACTGGATATAGAATTCTAGATTGGGTAGTTGTTTTCTTTCAGATCATTGAATATGTCTTTTCACTTTCTTTTGGCTTTCACTGTAACAATAAGACTATTAGATAACTTCTCAGTATAAGTTGTTTCTTCGTGCTTTATTCTGCATATATTCTTCTGAAATTCTTCTGTCTAGTTTAATAGCAAATAAACTCCAGTAAGTTCTTAATTTCAGCAATTATATTTTCAGTTCCAGAGTCCATTCGATTATTTGTTTATATTCTCCTGTTTATGCTGAAATGCTTGAACTTGTCTTTTATTTTTTGATCATATTAATCATAGTCATGCTAAAGTCCATCCTTTATCAGGATCCTCTATAGGTGCCTGTTTCTTTCATCTGCCATTTCTGCAATTTTGTTTGTGTTAGAAAGGTAAGGGCACTAATCCTAGGTCATAATCTATTCAGTACTAAAATAATTGTAAGACAACCTTCAGGCATTGTGAAGGTTGGTCTTTTTGTCATTCATTCTAATTCCCAAGGTTATTCTTCAAGATTCTAACTCAGAGCATGATTTATAAGGACTTCCTCCTTGATGGGGTCTGAACTCCATGAGTATGTTGAAATCTCTGCTCAACTTCTTAGCCCCTTCAGGTGGAAGTGACCCCAATGTTGGGCTCATCTTCTGCTGGATTTTAGCCCCATTATTCTTCACTGTCTTATAGGCTCTCTGATGTATTCAAAGAGGCATTTATATATACTTCAGCTCTTCTAGTTTTCTCAGTAATAGCGTTGATACTAATGACTAGTCTGCCATTACCAAAAGGACAATTCCAAGCTGTCAAGCTTCCTTGACAGCTGAAAAGGAAGGATATATGAGGGCAGAGTTGTTTTTGTTATTATTTTTAAAGTGTAAGATACCAGTTTAAGTGTGAATGCTGCTGAGAGTAGAGTCAGGAGAAAAAAGCTGAAGATACAGAAAAAGAGGAATTACTGGTGGATACACTTACCTTACAATCCACCTATGCTAAAATTGGGTATATCTAGCTTATAGGTACCAACAGAGAAACTGAACTTTATTAAGGATAAGACTGAATATTCCACCAGGTTTTTCATAAAAAGGAACCATTCTCTGTACATTGTAGCAGAACAAGCCAGTTTTTGTTCTGTTCTGGGGATCTATGTATGCAAGAACCCAAACGTGGGTGTACGTGGGGGGAAAAGGACTGAGAGACACTTCACACACTGGGCTTTACAGATCTCAAAGAAGAAAGCAGTGTTATGCTTTAAATACTTGTCTCTATTTCAGGAATTGTGATTGTCACAGCGTATTTACTTTGCTATGTTGGAGGAGGAGTCCAAGGGACTGAGTAGCACACAATAGCGTGAGAGACTTCATTTTGAACAAAGAGTAAAATTTGGGGCATGAAATAAGATTAAATATTTGTGTCATGTGTCTTGAATTTCTTTTGTAAATGAGACCTGTTAATCTTTGATTTCCTTTTACGAAAGGAGAGTGAATGATATTCCCTTCCAAAATTGCCACGATGTTAACAATGCACTTTTAAAGGCGGTTAAGCTCTAAAGCTAGAGGCGGGGTGAAGTAAAACAGAGTACGGGCCTTGAAGGTCAGTCTGGCTCTACAGCCCACAATCTCAGAATAATTTTATACTATGACTTTTCGTAAAGTAAGAGTTATCGGAAAAGGGATTTGCCCTAGTATTGACCTAAGAAGCAGAGGAAAACCAGGCCCACAGAATGGGCTCGAACAGACAGTAGAAGGAAACAATACAGTTGATTCCTGATGGCACCTTATGGTCTTGCTTATTACCAAAATGGTTCTTTGCCTGCAGCTATCCAGGAGACCTTATGGAAGAGACGGAATGGTAGAGCTCTGAGGAGAGATCTGTCAAGAGATTCAGCTATGTTATAAAATCATTTGCATATGGAGTTGGCACTATATGTCATGAGGTCGCATAGGAAGAATGTAGATTACAAGAGAAGAGAGCTGAGGTCAAAGACATTGGGATGAGGACAGAGCCAGTCAGAAGTCTGGCATGGGGAGGATGATCCAGCATTAGAGGCTGAATAGGAACAGCCAACGAGGCAAAAAGAAAACCAAAAGGAGTTTCATGTTTCCAGAGCCCAGACATGAATGTGTTTCAAAAGGGTAGGCGCAGTCAGTGGAGTTAAATGCTGCTGTGAAGCAACTGCCTGCCAGATACAAGCCTCTAAGTGGGAGAGTGGACCTCCTTTGCTATGACTGGCCTTCTCTGGCCTGGCCTTGCCTCTATCTTTGAATTCACTTTTTCCCAATCTAAAGGCATATTTGTCTATTACATCCTGAGGGAGGGGAGAGAAAACCTTCCTGAAGACACATTTATTGTGACTAACTTTCTCTCATCACCTTTTCTAAGGCAAATTCTTGGGAAGAGTTATCTAACCCTACCTTCCTTCATTTTCTTTCCTAACTCACTCCCGTCAGGTGTCTGTTTCTGCTATACATGTGGACATTGAAATTATGATCATATCTAGATTATCCAGGAAGAGAGTATAGGATGAGAAAAGCAGTGAGCCAACATTTAATGGGACATGATAATGTCTACCTGATAAAGCTCTTATGTGGATTAAATTAAGTATCATATATAAATCAATAATTACAGGGCCTGGCACATAGTTTCAACTACTAGATTCCATCCCCTCGACCCATTTTACCTTAATCTAAGTAATTCGCCTGTGGTCATGTAGCTCATACGTGAGTACAGATTCAAACTCGTGTCTTCTTGGCTAAAAAGCATATTTCTCTCTTTCCACTACTCCAAACTTCCTTCCCAGTGCTTCAGTCCCCAGTTTTGTGCCTAACTGCAAACTACCTGCCCCCTGGAAACCACAGTCCCTGATGCATTTCCCAGGTTCACACCTCAAACCTCATCCAGCTAATCTAAAAGAGAGGTGAACATAAGAACTATTAAGATTCGTGAGCGTTGTTTGCTGATTTCACAGGAATGGAACAAATAAATACCTCATCAATGGAAGAATGCTTGTGGCATTCAGAAAGCAGGGAATGAGTCAATATATGTGGTCAATATAACAGAGGGTTTCCAAGTTTCCTATAAAATCTTGAGTAAGTTCAGCTCCAAATTTCAATACCTCATTGGAACCTTACTTTGTAATTTAAGTGATTCCCAGTAGGTGGCGTAGCTTACTCACAAATGGTTTCTCAGAGCCCACCTGGGAGAGCAATTTGAATCATAAAATTCTTGTTAATGCAGGAAGAGACAAATAATTTAGACCAACTTCCTCCTTTTCCAAAATATGAAATCGAGGATTAAAGATTATATAATTTATAAGAGAAGACCCAGCATTTAAACCAGGTCGTTGATATTCACCTGGAATCCTCCTATTTATACTAGTTACCAGTCTCAAACTTTGGGTAACGTCCCCTAGGAAGGCCATGCAATGGCAGTAAGCAATATGACCACAGTCTTAGGATGATAACCTGTTGGGCCTATTTATCCAGTATTAAGAAATCTCAATACGAAAGGACATTTAAAATGGGAAGAAATCCACCCCTTCCCTTTCACCTTCCTGATCTTCTCCTACCACCTTCTGCTCTTTCTCCTACAGCAAAATCCCACTTGCCAGGTATATGTTCAGATTATAAATTAGAAGAAAGCCAGCTTCCCAAAGTGGCTTCCTTCCCAGGCTGCCCGAGTATCTGGAATTCCCAGGGACACAGACAAGGCCATCATGCCATGTCCACTTCTAAAAGATATTCCTGGGGGAAGTTCATATCCATTCTGTTATTGGCAAAATAGTTATTGAAAACTTACTGTATGTCAGAGACAGAGCTGTAAAACTAATAAACCAGGCCAACAGCTCTCACGGAGTTTTGCTTTACTGTGTGAAGAGACAGAAAATAAACAAGATAATTTCAGGAACTAATAAGTATCTGGATTTGAGAGTGGCTGGGAGGAGGGGTAGGGTTGGGAGGCTATTTTTAAGTAATCATCAAGGATGCTTGTCTGGGAAGATGACATTTAAGATAAAACAAAGTTCTGGGGGAATGATTTCAGTAGAGGAAACAGCTAGTTACAAAGGACCTGAGGGGGGAGCATCAAGCTGTTTTCAATCATTATAATCTCAATAAGCATTAGGTAGTTTATCCCGTGGGTTCTTAAGTGCTTGCTACCTGGTATAAAGAAAAATACTGAAGGCACTGAGGTTTAAATGAGGGAAAGGAGAGGGATCATCCTGGAACATGTCAGGCGTGTCTCCTTTCCCTAGTGTGGAGGTCGTGGGGACAGCTGAGTCCAGCAGTGTGGCCCTGGTCTGTGGGGAAGTGCCAGGACAGGAGGCGGGCATCACAAGGAGAAGAGACTCACTAAAGGGATAAACGGAGGGCACCAAATCCAAACTGCAAGTACTTAAAAGAGATTTTAAAACAGCCTGCTTATCTCCACCTCAGTGTTTCCCGAAATGTGGTCTGGGAACCACAAGTTAGAATCACTCACACACTTATCAGATACCCCTGGGCATCATACCTGGTCTTCCAAATCTGAATTTATGGGATAGGGCTCAGGAATATGGCTTATAATAAGTACACACACATACACACACACACAGAGTAAATGTTACATACACTAAAGTTGAGAACTGATGCTCTAGAGAATTTGCATTTTCCCAGTGCTTCAGCTCTTCAAATAGTATGGCCTTCAACTTTCTCCTAGCACAGGCTCAGTTCTTCAAAGTAGGAAGAGACTAAAACACCTCTGAGACAAAAAGGGAAGATTAATGCATGGCCCAGAACCCTGTGAAACATTAGGGAGTTTTAAAGAGACCTTTAATAGTTCCCTTTATTAACAAGACATAGGTCTTTGATAATTCGTGATTTTTTAAATCTATAATATACAAAGGAGCACTTTTCTTTATGGATTTGAGTAAACAAAAGCTTTCTTCAAGGGTTTAGTATTAGTTTTCCTGTGGATGGTGTAATTTTGTGGGCAATAATGTGCTCTCTGTAAACCTCAAGAGCATTGAACTCTCACCTCATCCTGTTCTCAGGGACACAGTAGGAAGAAAGTTCCTTTAGTCAAACTGTGGGCTGGAAGGATGTGATTTCAACTCCTGCAGCACACAACAATGAGGACACAGCAAGTGCATTTGGAATGATGAAGAAATGGATATGTTCCTCATGTCCACTGGTATCTTTGTATTCAATTTACAGAACTATGGCCAAAAAAGCAAGAGTAAATCTGAACTTCTTATCCAGTCACCTCCCATCTGCCATTAGGTACTGAGGTTTTTTTGTTTGTTTGTTCATTTGTTTGTTTTTACTAATCCTTCCACTGACCTAACCCCAATAAACCAGCAAAAAGCAAGATTATCTGGTTGCCTGATTCAGCCCAATACATTTAATGCTTGATTTCTTTTTTATTTTTCATCATCAAAAATTTGAAGAGAAAGCACATGACTTCTCTCTTCCGCAGATTTTTCTAGCAGGCCATAATGCCTAACGGTAGCAGCAGCAGCAGTAGTTGTAGCAGCGGGGCCTTTGGGAAGATCTTTCAGAAGCCCAACAACCCTTGCTTAAAGACAGTTCAACCACTATTCACACTCTTCAAATGTTTTAAACAAAATGTCAGAGGCTTCATCAGGGTGGAAATTATTTGATGGCTCCATAATACATTATTTTTCCTTGACATATACTTAATCTCCTTATTCCAGTAAAATGTGCTAAATTGGCAAAAGGAGAATCAGTCAAATTTGGTGTTTTTGTTCTTCACAAGGAATTTTTGGGGGTATAAGAAGAGACAATTAAGACAAATTATTCATGAAGTACATATGCCATTTGTATTTTTCCCTTTGGGATACATTTGTCATCATCATTTACATGGAAGGTATTTGCTTACAGATCTGCCCTTTCACCTCAGAACTAAGGTAATGTTTCCATTTAAACTGCGTCATGCTTGTCCTAAATATTGCATAGTGGCACAGACCTGCCATCTCCTGTTTCCTTGGGCCAAACACGATGACAAAGCAAACTAGACTATGGTCCCCAAATCTCTTTGTACTCACTGCCATTCTGAGTGGTGGTCAGAAGTATTTGTTACATTGCAAGGAATTGTAACAGTGAATCAGTTGCGCAGAATTCTACCCAAGGAATTCTAAAATAAAAAGCTTGCGTATGAATGCCTGCTCTAGCTATGAAAAATGTGTTCTGAAAGCACAGAAGGAACATTTGCAACTTGAAACTTTTCATCAGAAATTGAGAGAACTCAAGGTCAGTTTAATATTAACACTCTCCCAGCTCTTTCATCTAACAGATATCAAGTTGCATTTGAATCTGGTAAAGAGATATGAATTTAGGTCAGTTTAGCCTTCAAAGGACAAATTTCTGGAGAAATATTCTGTATCTATCTATTTAGTTTTGAGTATCATTATGTTATTTTAAGGTGAAAATGACCAAAACTTGCCTTTTTTATAGAATGGGAAATTCATTTCTGGTAAGCTGAAATTGCTTTTGAATAATTTATAGGGAACAGAGAATTCATCAGATCTGATATCAGCAGCCATGAGATTGCCTTGTTCTGTAATGGGTGCTAGGGGAGCTGGAAAGCTGGAGTTGGTTAGCATGAGAATTCCTATCCAGAATCTCATACAGGTTAAAGGCAGGCGAAATTTAAGAAATGGAGAGCTGCGGTCAAAACTATGTAAGAAGGAACCTTTAAAAAAAGAGCCTGTAAAGGATACTGTCTAGACCTCCCACCCCAATGCTGATATTCATTCTACCATAGTTGCCAGTCAGTAAGCAGGACCTCATCTCATAGCACCATCCTCTCCTCTTTTTCACTGGTGGGGAGATGATAACAGAAACAAGATGAAGTACTAAAGCTCAATAAAATGAAAACAGATTAATCCAAATAACGTGAGAGAAAACCTTCAATTGATAACTGATCAATTCCCTATTTCTTACACTCAGATATTAGAATTTTTTCTCCCACTCTTTTAGACCAGCTCCTGAATCACTCTACCTCGAATCCCATCCGAAATTTTAAAATCTATAATCTTGGACTTCCCCAATATCCCATGTTTAGTCTCTTGTCCTTTAATTTTAACTGCTCTTATTAATCATCTTTTTGTATGCAAGGGATATAGCTAATCATTAGTCTAGAAACCAAATTGAATAAGACAAAGTTCCTACTCTTATAATGGTTGGTGATTGAACTTAAGCTTTTAGCATGGGTAATATCTCTGCACATATAATGTGGGAAAGAAAATTCGAGGTGGAAACAACAGCCTGAGGAAAAGCTGTATAGGAATATGTTGAGATCCAACTAAGGAACCATAGTGGATCAATTTGATTGCATCATGGGGTATATGGACAAGACTAGTGTAGACTGAGACTGTAAAGACAGACCAAAGCCATATACTAACAAACCTTAAATTCACAGTAAAGAGCTGTCCCCTATGCGGGTGGCAATGAAGAACCACTGAGTGATTCTGAACCCCAGAAGCATAACTGAAAGATAAATGAAGCTATTCCTTAGGACTGTGGGGGGGTGCTGGGAAGTTGGGTTGTGGGGTGAGCTAGGAAGCCTTGCATTAATTAAGGCAAGAGATAGGAGGCTGAATTTGGCTGCTGGCACTAAGAATCAGGGAAAGAAAATGGATTTCAAACATATCTTAGATATTCGACTGCTATTCCAAATTTTTCCTGTTACCCTACACTGTTTTCACCAGTCTTATATCCTCTATCCCACTATACACCCTCCTTTACTGTTCTTTGACCAGCCTCTCCAGCCCCTAGCTATGGAAGTTCTTAACATGGAGTTCAAGGACTCCCAAGAATATAATATTAAAAGGTTTTTGGACTTGGATGGGAAAATAGTTACATCTTTATTTTCACTAACCTCTAACTGAAACTTAAAATTTTCCTCAATTATAAAATAGGGAACAAACCACCATAAAATTGACTGTTCTGTCAATGTTTTTAATGATAGAAGTTACAGGTATTTTGTGTCATATTATAGTTATTGTTCATATATTAAAATATAGTTTGTATTCAGCACTATTTCAAAATTAAGGTAGCAATTAGTCCCATTACCAGATTCTATTGTTTAACATGTTATTTAAAAAGCAGGTGCTACCATATCACACATTTTTCTTTAGTATTTTGATAACGGTATTTCAGTATACTTGGCTTTCTTTGTAATCCTAAGTATTTTGATTTATGCATGTAAAAATGTTATTCTAAAAAAAGATACACAAGCTTCTCTGGACTGCCAAACATCAAGAAGCTTTGTAGAGATCTGGGTCATCATTTGAGGTCGTGGCCTGACATAATTTTCTGACCATCTCCAAGGTCTAGCTCTATACCCTTGAGAGGAAATATTCCATCTCTCAGTCTTTTAAAAGGCAGCCTTGTCTCTGCTCATCACCTACAGACAAGGGAAGGAAAGATGTTCCCTCACTTGTCACCTCATTGCTGGTTTCACCTCTTCCCCCCCATTTTGTTTTCACTTTTTCTTCTATTTTATGAGCCTTCTTTGTACACCTTCAGAATGCCAGTGCTTTTGTAACCAAGTGTAATTTCAATCTCCATTTTGTCCTTTTTTTCCTGGAGAATTCTTTCTATACTAAATAAAAATGCTGTTCTCTGCTGGATCTAGTCAGTTTGTTGTTGCTGCATACCAGAAGCCAACAACTTTTAAAGGTGAATGCCAAGTCTCCATTGATTCACTTCCTTATAAGAGAGAGCAGGAGGTGAGAGACGAATTTCCTGCTGGGAAATTAATGCTGTGTGTGAGGCACCTCAACAAGCCTGTGGACCATACAGTGATGTGGGGAGAGAGGACAGGAAGGAAACTGTTGACTAACGAATGGAGAGAGGGTATTTTTAAGGGACAGGGAGTGCATCAAACATGAATTTCATCCAGGGTTGACCCTGACTGCTCCCACTGAATGACCTTGTGTGTTGAGAGTCTTGGCACATGTGAGTAAGTTGATAACCTCTGTTATGTAACATCTCAAAGGGCACACGCTTAGGCCACACACTAAAAATGAAAGCATGATAAATATTTTCTTTGTTGACATTGTGACTAATCTAGAATAATTTTAACAGATTTTGTTTTCATGAAACTTTCAATTTACCTCATTTCCTATGACTAAGAGATGGCACTGGTGATAGAAGATACTATGCGTTTTGTAGAACTTTGTGGGTATTTTAGTACGATTTTGTTTTGTTGGGTCTCTTTTTCTTTTAACATACACATCAAATGACTAATGAAAAAATAATTAGTTGGAAAATTATACACAGAATTTTCATTTAATATTTTCTCCCAGTATTGGAAGTAAATAATGAGGTTTCAGGGGTTGTTTCTGAAAATCTGTAACTTGACATTTGCCATAAAAATCAAGAAAACAGGAATAGAAAGTTTGATCAATAAAATTGGAGCCACAGATACAAGGATGTCTAGTATCACAAAACGTAAGCTTAGAATTCAAATGACTTTTATAATTCGAAGAGGTAGTTGGTGGGTAGGGACAAATATATACTGAGGGAAGAGGAGCCAAATGTATGTTTCTGTGACACTAAAAATGTCACAGGGTTAGAGTGGGCTATAATCATCCAGAAATCAAAACTAGAATGGAAAATGCAAAAATGCTCACTCCCTGGCCACTGTGAAGTCACTGTTTTAGTAAGGACAGCCCAAGGGGTGACAGGAAGACATGAAGAAGGAGGATAACTGTCCCAGGAAAGGTCAAAATTCATAGAGTATGAAAAAAAAAAGAATTTAGAAAAAGTACAAGGGACATGACGTATTACATTTGGAAAAAAGAAAACTGTGAGAATTAGTGTGTTTGGGTGTGCAGACCAGTACTGCTCCATGGTGGTATTCAGAGCCCACAGACCAGTACTGCTCCATGGTGGTATTCAGAGCCCACAGGAATAAAAAAAAAAAAATTTTTTTTTGGTTGCATCAGGCCACTTGTGGGATCTCAGTTCCCCAGCCAGGATTGAACCCAGGCCATGGCAGTGAGAGCCTGGAATCCTAACCACTAGGCCACCAGGGAACTCCCTTAAAGGACAATGTATTAAGTTGTTCATAAGTAAATTTTTTTCCAATTTAATGGTTTATCCTTTCTTCTGCAAGTACATACCTCCTAATTTTCTAGTATCAAATTGTCTTTTTTTTTAATACAAATAATAGATGTTAGATTTTTCTTAAACACTCCTCTTTGGGAAAATTTTTTTAAAAAGGAGGTGAAAAGTATATCCAATCTCTCTAATTTATTTTCATTTTCTACTCTTTGAATAGTTAGTTCAGACTAGTGATCCTGAACTTGTTTATTACATAAATCTTTCAGAAAAATTTTAACATACATCCTTAGTGTATGGGATTATTTTATAAATCACATTCCTATGCTGCTCTGATAATATATTGATATTATTAAACTTACACAAAATATAAATTTAAAAGGATGAGATGAAAAATAAACATTAAAATTTATTTTACTTGTTAAAGATTCAAATGACCCATTATGTCTTCTCTCATCTTAAATATATTATTGAGACCACCTTATTTCATATAAGGTTTAACATTTTGTGAGACAGGAATTCAAAGGCCTAGCTCAGAATTCTGTTTATTTTCATTCATAGTTTTAGTGACTGTCATAACTTAAATGTACACTTTACAAAGATAGAAGAGATCTAAATGGAAGAAGTGCCTTATTGGCTATACTTCCTAAATCATGGGGCTCATTTTTCAATCCCACCCACCAATTATGCAAAAATTTTTCCTTTAAATTTGGCCAGTAAATTTCCATCTTCCCTGATATCAGTGACTCATCCATGCAAACTAACTGGGTAGTGTTGCTGTTTACTATTTTTAACAAGTGGACTCAGAAGATCTTATTTGGAAGATTTTAAAATTCCAAGTTCCTTAAATGTGGAGATATGAGTTTTTATAGGTGAAACACACTGTTTATGACAACTAAATCATTAATGAGAGAAACATTCCCGAAATGCTTTTTTCATAACATGAGTTTCTTTCCAAAGCATTTCCTTTCTCATCCATTATTAAAAAGTGACCTTTACCTTGAAGGAGCAAATCAAGTTTGCTTATTTTTTCAAGTATCTGCTAGATAACACACTACTGGTAGCTACTTGTCATCACAAAAAAAGGTCAGCAAACCTGGCAAGTGAGGGGTTTTGGGGTTTTTTCTTTTAATAAAGAAAACAATGTATAATTAATCTTAAATTTGACATGTTAACTTTCTGTAACATAAACAGCAAACCTCTGTGTTATGCAAAAGATTTTCAAGTTCACTGCTCCACATCATTAGAAAGTATTGTAAGAACTTTTAAAATAGAAGGTAATATAATTTCTGAATCCCCTTACTCACATACTAACTTAACACTGCAGCATCCTGAAAGTGAACACACAGCTGCGGTGTGTAGCCAGTTCCTCTGACTGTGGAACTCACACTCTTGCCCTGGGGAGGTGGAGCCTTGGGTAGAGGTTCCTAACCTGTAACCACCTGAAATACAGTCTATATGACGATGCCAGGGACAAGCTATGTATTCAATATTCATAAAGCTTAATTTATTATATTTTTAGCTAAAAGTCTAAAAATAGAAGTTCTAGTACTTTCTTCTTGCATCTCAGTCTCTGAGCTGTACATACCATGGATACTAAGGTCTTAATTGATTTGAATAATGTGTTTTTTATTTTTCTAATTGGCTGTGAAAGGCAAATAGTTTAAATGGCAAAGTTTATTACTTAACATTTCGATTGTCTTTATGAACATAGTGGGCTATTATATAGAGCGTGGTGTCCACAAATTCTTTAAATTTTCCAAGAACAATTAAAAGTAAAAGAACATAAAGCCTAGGAAATAACTAAGGATAAATTAAAATAAAAAATTTATTTTCAAGGAACATTGTTAAAATAAAAACAAATTCTGAAAACAAAAATAACTTTTCTCTACAGATCTTTTCTAAAATATTAAACTACCTGAGATGAAAGGCAATCTGTATTACAACATGGTATTGGAGCCAGACTTCCTGCTGATCTATGAACACACAGCCCTTGGACTTTCATGTCTGAGTTTTCACAAGAAGAACCTAGGCACAGCCTTTCCTGGTTCACTAAGAATGTCATTCTCCCTGCAATTAAAAGATGCATTGGATTTCTATTAATACCACAATGATCATGTTGTCTTGTGATCATTACTCAAAAAGCTCAACCAATTGAAATTAAATACAAACAAAAATGTAATTGAAGACTACTGAGACTTATAAATAGTCTGAAATGAGCATCTAAGAAATAAAATACTGAAAACACTAGTTTTTGACATTTTGTTTTAGTTGATTTTTCACAAAATTGTTATATAAAATTAGAAGACTATAACAAAGGGCTATAAAAGCAAAAGCAAATGAAATTACTACAATTGGGCCATATGAAACTACCAAGAAATAACAAGTTGCCAGAAATTTTAAACAATTTTTATATGTTTGCAAGGATACATATTCTTATAGTTTGTGCTTACTGATTAAACAACTAACACATCACCTATTATATTCACTGTTATAAGGACAAATTTCAAAAATACAGTCAATTCTTATTAGTCTCAGTAGTTATGTTCTATGAATTCACTGCAAACATTCAATTAGAGAATACTGAACCATTGCTCCTAGGGAAACACAGGGCTAGGTTCCTGCAGGCCTCTGGTCACAACATTTTCATCAGTCATTCAATACATAACCTTGTTTTATGTGGGTTTCTGTTTAAATATATCTCATTTAACATATATATAGGTGATTCATTAACATTGAATTCATGGCCTACAGCCCTATAACTTATGCTTGAAAGAAACTTAACTGACACAGATACAGGCATGCCTCACAGATACCGCGGATTCAGTTCCAAACTACTGCAATAAAGTGAATATCCCAATAAAGAGAGTCACATGAATTTTTTGGTTTCCCAGGGCCTATAAAAGTTATGTTTACACTATCCTGTAGTCTATTAAGTGTGCAATAGCATTATGTCTAAAAATATGTACATACTTTAATTAAAAAATACTTTACTGCTAAAAATTGCTAAACATCGTCTGAGCCTTTCATGAGTCATAATCTGTTTGCTGCTGAAGGGTTTTGCCTATATGTTGACGGCTGCTGACTGATCAGGGTGGTGGTTGCTGAGGTTGAGTGGCTGTGGCAGTTTCCTAAAATAAGACAACAATGAAGTTTGCTCCATCAATTGACTGCTTCTTTAATGAATGATTTCTCTAGCATGCAGTGCTGTTTGATAGCATTCTACCCACAGTAGAACTTCTTTCAAAATTGGAATCAGTCATCTCAAACTCCACCACTACTTTATCGACTAAGTTTATGTAATATTCTACATCCTTTGTTATGTTAACAATCTTCACAGCATCTTCACCAGGAGTAGATTCCACTTCAAGAAACCACTTTCTTAGCTCATTCATAAGAAGCAACTCCTCATCAGTGTAAGTTTTATCATGATATTGCAGCAATTCAGTCACATCTTCAAGCTCCACTTCTAATTCTAGTGTTCTTGCTGTTTCCACCACATCTGCAGTTACTTCCTCTACTAAAGTCTTGAACCCCTCAGGTCATCTGTGAGGGTTGGAATCAACTTTTTTCCAAACTCCCGTTAATGTTGATATTTTTACCTTTTCCCATGAATCGCAAAAGTTCTTAATGGTATTTAGAATGGAGAATCCTTTCCAGAAGGTTTTCAATGTACTTTGCCCAGATCCATCAGAGAAATTACTATCTATGCTAGTTATAGCCTTATGAAATGTATTTCTTAAATAATAAGACTTGAAAGTCTATATTACTCTTTGATTCACAGGCTGCAGAATGGATGTTGTGTTAGCAGGCATGAAAACAACATCAGCCTCACTGTACACCTCCATCAGCACTCCTGGGTAACCAGGTGCATTGTCAATGAACAGTAAATATTTTGAAAGGAATCTTTCTTTCTGAGCAGTAGGTCTCAACAGTGGGCTTAAAATATTCAGTAAACCATGTTGTCAACAGATATGCTGTCATCCAGGCCTTGTTATTCCATTTATATAGCACAGGCTGAGTAGATTTAGCATAATTCTTAAGGGCCCTAGAATTTTCACAATGGTAAATGAGCACTGACTTCAAGTCACCAGCTTTACTAGCCCCCAACAAGAGAGTCAGCTTGTCCTTTGAAGCTGGAAGCCAGACATTGAGTTCTCCTCTCTAGCTATGAAAGCCCTAGATGACATCTTCTTCCAAAAGCTGGCTGTTTCATCTATATTGAAAATCTATTGTTTAATGTAGCCACCATCATTAATGATATTAGGTAGATCTTCTGGATAACTTGTTGCACCTTCTACAACAGCACTTGCTACTTCACCTTGCACTTCTATGTTATAGAGATGGCTTCTTTCCTTCAACCTCATGAACCCAACCTCATGAACTGACCTCTGCTAGCTCCAGACTTTTCTTCTGTAGCTTCTTCACTTCTCTCAGCCTTCACAGAATTAAAGAAAGGTAGGGCCCTGCTCTGGATTAGGCTTTGGCTTAAGGGAATATTGTGTCTGGTTTGATCTTCTATTCAGACCACTAAAACTTTCTCCCTATCAGCATAAGGCTGTTTCACTTTCTTTTCATTCATGTATTCACTGCAGTAGCACTTTTGATTTCCTTCGAGAACTTTTCCTTTGCATTCACAACTTGGCTAACTTTTTGGCACAAGAGGCCTAGCTTTTGGCCTATCTTGGCTTTCAACATGCCTTCCTCATTAAGCTTAATCATTTCTAGCTTTTGATTTAAAGCGGGAGATGTGTGACTCTTCCTTTCACTTGAACACTTAGAAGCCATTGTAGGATTGTTAATTGCCCTAATTTCAATATTATTGTGTCTCAGGGAACAGGGAGACCCAAGGAGAGGGAGAGAGATGGCAGAATGGGGAGAACAGCTGATGGTGAAGCAGTCAGAACACACACAATATTTATCCAGTAAGTTTGCCGTCTTATATGGACACAGTTCACGGAGTCCCAAAATAATTACAGTAGTAATAGCAAAGATTCCTGATCACAGATCACCACAACAAACATAGTAATAATGAAAAAGTTTGAAATATCATGAGAATTAACAAAATGTGACACAGAGACAGGAAGTGAGCAAATGCTGTTGGAAAATGGCGCTGATAGACTTGGCAACTCAATGCAGGGTTGCCACAAACCTTCAACTTGTAAGAAATGCAGTATCTGCAAGACACAATAAAGTGAAATGCAATAAAATGAGATGATAATGCAAATATTTTCTCCATGGGGCCCATCACCCCCATCACCTCCATGGGGCACATCTTGAATGCCTTCCTGCATTTAAGAACACTAGCCAGAAATTCAACACTGCCATTGGAGGCCATTTAAAGAACAAAATCACCAACAAAAAAACCCCATAAAAATGTAAAAACATGACACTAAATAGACCATGAAAAGGATACTTGTTTACAGAATAAGAGCTGAAACAAGAAGATAGAGCATTGCTTTGTTCAGCCTCAGCTGGGGACATGGCCTAGACAACTCAAATTTTTTGCAACTTTAAGCACATCCATGAATGATTGTGAAAGTGCTATGAGTATTGATTTGGGTCTTAATGAATCAATTTTAGCAAGTAGGTGAATTTTCACATATGGAATTTATGAACAATGAGAATCAGCTATTGCTTGTAAAACTTAAAATACTAAATTAAGAGAATAGGAAAGTGAAAGATGATTCTTTTTCTGTTGACAAGTTTTATTAAAAATGGGAAGTATTCCAGTAAAAATGGCAGATATTTATTAAGAATTTATTATGAACAAAATGGGATTTTGTTAAGCACTTAGCAGGGTTTTCATTTCAATAACCCACTGAGGTGGTTTATATTATTATGCCCATATAAAGATGAGAAAACTGAGGTTTAGAAGAGAAATCATATTTTCCAAGCTCATTCAGCTGCTAATTGCCTGAGCTAGAACTCAGTGTACACTCAAAAGATCAGAGCGCTCCTGCAACTCCATGAAATATGACCTTCCTAAATTTAATCCTAGTCACTAATTTTGAAATAGATTGATAAATTTACCATAATGTCACTTTTTTGGCCAGAACTCAGCTGCATTTTTCAAACAGTTTTTCCTTTGTTCAGGTTCTTGTAAACTTTTCATCTAAATTATTAATCTTAACCATGCACAAATATTCTGTTGACATTCTTATAAACTCTGGAATATAAAAGAACATCATGTAGCCCTTCAGATAACGCAGTCCTTTTTTCTTATATTTGTGCAGGAACACACTCTTTTGAGTTTACAGTAATTTCTCAAAAAGAAATTAGGAAATGTGTTCTTCCAGGAACACAGATGGTATATAAACACTTGTTGCAGCTTAAACATGCAGCTAACTCTTCTTTATATTTTATTATAAGTAATGGGAGATTTTGTCACTTCTCTGTTCAAAAAGTTTCAACAATTCCTTATTATCCATAGAGCAAGGTCACACTCCTCAGCCTGGTATTAAGAGTCTCTACAATAGGAATCCAACTTCCAGACTTACCCCCCATAGACCATAGTATTCCTCAATGCTTACTCGGCACTATTCAGCCCCTTCCACTTGCTGCTACCCCAGAACACCCTTTCCCTCCAACTCCTAGACCACTTCTCACACCATTTCTTCTGCTTGCCTCTCTTACCCTCCAGTGTCTACAGATGTCAAAATATAGCTTCCTTCATAAGACCTTCTCAGTATCTCCAGGTCATAATTAATTTATTCCATCTCCATATACTCCTATATGTCCTTGTCTTTAAGAAACTGCCTACGCATTGTAGGTGCCCTACAAATGTTAGTTAACTGAAATGAAAGGAAAGAGTCATAAAGATCTGGGACTTAGACATATCTCTTAGGACATCTTCTAAACAGGAAAGCTGAGATATCATTGCTGACTCTTGTTGAAAAATGGAGACAGACTAGCTATTTCGTAATCAATCAGTAACTTGACACTTAAAATACAGGTTTTGAAGCTCTTTGTTTTTGCTGGCACTCTCTACACAATCCTAGCTGCCTGTAAAGATATTTACTACCCATAGATTTGGTAAATCTAAATCTTGGGCTGATGAGATCTAAACCACGTTAGGAACTATCTTCTGATCTGTAAAGTATGCAGATTTCATTTATGGTGCTCTTATGAACAAAAACATGCTTATGTCCTTGCACTTAACTCCCAGTATGAGAGCGAAGGGTGACTAACAGCACCTTCTCCATGAAGTGGAGGGTGTATTGAGGCAGTAGTAAATGGAATGGGGAATAGTGCCAAGAAATGGAGCTTTCAAAGGTAGGTTGGGATGAGATGGTACAGAGACTTATTGAACAGTGAAAGATGTTTGGGCTTCATTCCGAAAGGACTCATTGGAGGCTTTAAGCAAGGATATGACATACTCATGTTAACATTTTTTTAAAACAGATTTGTCTTTTAAACATGGCGACATGAAGCACTACCTGGAAAAGAAATTATTAGCAGGAGAGCTTAAGTTATATACTTTATTAACCCTCCTGGTGGGATAGGAAAAGTGTAGCTTTCCAAAAATATTCCACTAGGGAGGCAATCTTAGGAGGAAGGAAAGCTGCTGGGTCTCAGGACATTTTCTCTAACCCACTTGGAAGATTGTTTCATTCTTCAGCTTCCAATGTCCTAAATGAGCTATTGCCCCAAAGAACAGCATTTCACCACTGATAAATTTTTACTCTTTCCTGAAGATTTTGAGTGAGTTACAAACTATTCATTATTGATGGGGAAACCTGTTTCGGTGAATTTGCACTTGAGGACGTTTATGAGAGGAAGAAGTGATGATGAAAATATAGCTATTGACCAGGAGCATTTCTTCCAGGTTTCTTACTTAAGCTTCTTTTAAACTAGAGGGAAACAAAGAAGAAAAACTGCTTCTAAGAAGAATTTAGAGTCGAAGATTTCTAATAATACTATTTTAGATCTCCCATGTGTTAAGCATTTACTTTCCTTATAGGTATTGGTGCTAGATACTTGGCATACCTTATTTCATTTACTCTTATAACAATGATATGAGATACTAATGCAATGCCTATACAGCTTCTGCATGGAAAATGGTTTGGAGGGGATCAAGCGTAGGACTGGGAGGCCAGTTGAGGTGCTACTACAGCAATTCAGACAAAGTAGATCTGTACAAAAGTAATGGAGGCTGCATAGACCTGAGATAAGGAAACATACTAGAGGTAAATTTTGAAGGTAGGGCTGATAGGACTTGCCAAATGCCCTTAGCTCCTAAACCATTCTTTGTTTTGGCAGGAGCTGGAACCCCTGGGTACTACTGGCACACTAGTCATCAGTCTTAGAAAGCAAGTGCTGCTTTCCTGGGTGACTGATTTGACAAATAAATAATTTACTTACTAACCAGAAACATCTAGCCAATGGAAGAAGAAACAACTCAGAGCCCAGACTGAACAAGTCAAAAAGCACACTCTGGTTCTATACTGTCATAAAGAATGGAAAAGCAAGGTCAAAGATAGGAGCAGGCAGCAAGGTGGATGCCTTTGAGGGGATGAGTGTACCTGTGGTCTAATTTCAGGATCCACAGAATTTCCTCCTTCCAAGAAGTAAGAAGAATGATTTTCTCCATAGTGGAAAAGAGAAGGAAAGAAATAGCTTTTTCACCCCAGCACCATTTGTCAGATCTGTCTGAGTACCGTCCTCCACTCCTTCATACAGCCTGCAGGCCAGGGTCCCACTTGGCTGGTTACAGTGAGGCATTCCTATGCAGTAGACAAGACTTCAGGCTGTGGCCTCTGCCCACAGCCCTCTCACTGCAGAGCTGTCTAAAATGCCAACTTGGGGACTGAAGACCCAGAGAAGGGGAAAATCCCACAGGAGACCAACAATGCTGCCCTGTCACACAAGAGGTATTTCCTTCCCAGGGAGAAGACTAGAATAAGCCTTCGCTCCACCAAGCCCTCTAGGACCTTGCCTGCAGGATTTCCCTAAAATCACCTCCCCAACCCCAGCTCCACCACCCCACATAGTTACACCTTTCTCCCTCAGTACCAAGAGCCAATCTCAGCTTCCTCAGGAGGGATCTGACCCCAGCACACAGGTCTTGGGGCTACAGCATGATTCCCATTTATCCCACAGTTTGCACAGTTATGTTTTTCTTTGTGTGCCACACACTACCCCTCCCCTCTAAGAAACCCTCTGTGAATTCCTAATTCTCCCCAGGAATGAAACCACATGTCCTCTCATCACAGAGGCTCCGCATCACAGGGGCTCTGCACAGTTGAGGGAGGCCATCCTCACTTTTACCATTAGCAGTGGGAGTGCCCATGCGGAGCTCTGAGGCTCAGCATTTACCAGCGAGAATCTCTTCTGAGGGGTAAGGGAAGAGGAAGTTGTATAAATGAGTTTTAGAACATTGTACATCCTCTCTTTCTGCCTGGCCTCCACATCCCTTGGCCTTGTGCATAATTGCTCTGCTCTCCAGTGCCCGGTGGTCTTCTGCAGCTCCAGACTTTTCTCACAGAGCTTAAGAAGCTTCATCTCAACCTAGCTAAGCTGGTCAGCAGGCCTCATGTTCTCCTTGCCCAGAACAATCAGAACAGATCACTCTTCTGCTTTTTTATGTACACCATTTTGACTTAATGGTCCCATTTCTGCCCCAAACCTGTCACTCTCTAGATTAATGCTGCATCTTACCTTCTTCACACCCCCTATATCCCCCAAATAATTTGTGGGTGAGCACCTCCATTTTTATTGACAATGGAAAACAAAGTCCTTTGCTAAAAGAATAGCACAGAGTCCGGATGCTGGTAAAGAAGGTGCCCTCTAGCTCTGAGTCCCTCCCATCACAGCTAGACCTCACCCCTGGTCTCTATTTTGGGAAGCTTTTCATCCCAAAGGCCACAGAGGCAACCAATTGCCTGAAGAGAATGGCACTATGATGAACATAGAGGCCACTCTGGATACTGTGTGCTGTTAGTTGATTACACACTTTCCCAAGGCTGTCCTTGGTACATATGCAGTGAATGCTAAATGGCATGTACTCCTCGTTCCAGCAATTAGTTTTGATCACTCTGGCTTAATGCTGTGTCCAGTGGTTCCGTAAGAGAAAGGAAACACTCTGCCTCTGCACCAGTTATTTTTATATATGCATTCAATGAAGACTTACTGAAGCCTAGGTCTCTCCTAGGCATTGTGAGGGATAAGAATGGATCATTCCCTACCCTCAAGAAGCTAACAGCATAGAAGAGGAGAGAAAACATGTAAGCAAAGTACAATGTACAGTATGTTCCAGTGCTTGGAAGAGGGAGAAGAACCCTTCCTTTATTCAACAAATATATGCTAAGCAAGGTTTAAGGCATGAAGATACAGAGTGAAAAAGGCAAAAGAGGTACCCACTCTTGTGGGGAGAGATGATCATTACACTAGTTAAATATTAAATTAAATATTAAATTAAAAATTAAATATACAAAGTTTATATAAATATAAATATTTATATTTATATTTATATTTATATAAATATAATATAAATATAAATTTATATAAATATAAATATTTTATATAAATATAAATATAAATATAAATATAAATATTTATATAAATATAAATATATATATAAATTTATATATATATATTTATATAAATATAAATATTTTTATATTTATATATATAAATATATATATATATATTTAAATATTTATATATAAATTTATATATATATATTTATATAAATATAAATATTTATATATTATATTTATATAAATTTTTATATATTTTTATATATATTTATATAAATATATTTATATATTATATTTATATTTATATAAATATAAATATAAAATTAAATTAAAAATTAAATATACAAAGTTAAATTTAAAAGTGGTCAATGCAATTAACAGAACAGGAATAGGATGGGGCGAAGGTTAACTTAGAGCAGGTATTCAGGTAGACCCCTCTAGAGAGGTGACTTCTCTGAATGATGAGGTGACTGTAACTGTACAAGACCTAGAGAAAGAACAATATGGGCAGAGGAAACAAGTGCAAAGGCTGCGAGGTAGACACAGGATGGGAGCTTTAGGAGACAGTGTGATAGTTCAACTTCAAAGACTGAGGAAAATGACATTTCTGAAAAATAAAATGGCATAAGAAAAGGCACTGAACTGGGAAAGCATGAACTGCATTGAGTTGGAAGCAAGCATGAATTTGAGTCAAGGTCTAGTAAAATCTGAAATTCAAAAGATAAGATGAGGTAGATTATTGACGGAGAGCCCAGGACCGGGCTATGGCTGTGGATTGTATCCTATGAGCACGGAGCACTGCAGGTTTTAGAGCCGTCTCTGACTTGATAAGAATGTGCTTTAGGAAGATTTCTCTGGCATTAGCGGGAACCATTTTTGCCTTTGACAAGCAAACAGTCCTCTGTGCTTTAGTCAAAGCTTCCTATTTCCTGATACATATTCATGCCTTGGTTTTTTGTAAGAGGCTGGGCTATAAAATAGTTTTAAGTAGGGCTAGCAATATAATTTGTGGGGCCCTGTGCAAAATGAAAATGTCAGGCCCTTTGTTCAAAATGAATTTTAAAAGCTTTTTCCTTTCTCCAGCTGTCTCTGTCGTGACTTGTCATGGTGCTTTGTATTTGTTATTTAGTACAAAATAACTCCTAAAGCACAAGGATGCTTGCCAGACAAGTACAGACCCTCACAGGTACCAGATGTCTTCCCCCGAGCCAGCACCCTGGCACCCACGCCCAGCACCCCGCAGTGGGGAAGGCAGCAGTGGTCTCTGGGTGGGAGCAAGAGAGGAGGAGGCCAAAACCCCATCCCACAGAGACAGGGAGGTGGACTCACACATGAGCCAAGGCTCCAAGCCCCTGGTGCATGCTCCGTTGTTTCTTCAACTTCACTTAAAAAACATAAATTCAAAGATAAAATCATTAAGGATGTCAAGATGCTGATTGCATCCTTCTGCCTTGGGGCTTTGTGCAAAAGGCACAGGTGGGACACCCATGAAACCTGCTCTGGCTGAGACCTGAGAAGAAGGCCTCAATATAGAGTTTTTCCTCGGAACTTAAACTCACTGAGCTACTGTCCTTCAAAACCACACGTGCGGGCTTCCCTGGTGGCGCAGTGGTTGAGAGTCCGCCTGCTGAGGCAGGGGACATGGGTTCGTGTCCCAGTCTGGGAAGATCCCACATGCCGCGGAGCGGCTGGGCCCGTGAGCCATGGCCGCTGAGCCTGCGCGTCCGGAGGCTGTGCTCCGCAACGGGAGAGGCCACAACAGTGAGAGGCCCGCGTACCGCAAAAAAAAAAAAAAAAAAAAAAACCACATGTGCTACTACTGTTTTATAAGACGTTACCATTGGGGGGAACTGAGGGAAGGGTACATAGGGCCTATCTTTATTATTTTTTTCAACTTCCTATGAATCTACAATTATTTGAGAATAAAAGGTTATATACCAAAAACCCTCACGCATATGCTACTTTTCTGAAGAAAGGAAGGGGTGGAGGGTGCCGGGAAGGAAACCAAGAGCAAGATTGGGAGGATGAAATTAAAGTCACTTAGTGGTATTCAGCTGGACCTCACAAGTTATCTTGCAACCTCAGCTGGAAATGGAAAAGGAGCGTGGTCAGGCTCACATTCCAAAGGTGAAGGACAGATCTGCTTGTTTCTGACCACACTCCCCTGTTCAAATCCACTAAATGATCATTTTCTGATTGCTCCCTAGATACAAGGAATGCACTGCACTGCCCTATGCTCTCTGAGATTACAAGTGCATTTTATGCAAGGAATGCATTCCCAAGAGTTGATGGAATCCAAGACTAATCTTGACAAAGAACTTCTAGTTGCCAGCTAAAGCAGTACTACCTCATGGCAATAGAGTGAACAGAGTTTTCTTGGCCCATGTGTGTTGAAAGTCTCTATTTTTTATATAATTTGAGAGTATTCACCTTATTTCTGACTTTGTGCCTGATGTTTACATAATACTATTCCAAATTTGCACAGTTCAGATTGGCATAAAAAGATCTACACAGATTCTAAAGGGATATTGCTGGAAGTAAATAAACTAACACATACAACCCATCTAGCATAATCCGTGGAACAAAACAGGCAGAAAATTAAAGGTAGGCACTCTTATTGCTATTATATTCAGTAATATTTCCAATAGATCACAGTCTTTGATCCCAAAGAAAAGGATCTCCAAACTACAAAGCTGGGAGAGTTCCATTTTTCTAAAAAAAAAAAAAAAAATCAGTGTGAACAGAATAAAAGTAGAGCTCATAGAGTTTCTACGAAAATACCATTTAGCATTGAAGTTCTAATTGTTTTTCCAAAGAAGGGAAAATTAATACCCAGTCAATTCTACTGCTTCTGTGCAAATGTGGAACAGAGCAACAAATTAAAACTACACACCATCCCAAAGCTTTGTTCTAGTCAGTGATTAGAATACCTCTTCTCTTATGTTATTTTTCTTTGCTCACATCATGGGGGAAGGACTAGTAATCAGTGAGATTTCTGAATTAAAAGCAAACACTGTAGAGGCACTCTGCATGATCATTCCCTGAACGGACATAAGTAGCCTATCATGTTCTTCCACCCCTGGGTAATAGCTCATGAAAGAAGGACGTTTAAGCAACAGAGCAGGACCAGGGCACCAGGGTTCAGAGCACCCAGCACCGTCTTCATACAGTCTAAAGACAAGCTTTCCTTTGGATCTGGCCATTGTCATCATCGTCATCTGTCCTGAATAGCATGTCCTCCAGAGCCAGGCTTATACTGTGGTGGGGCCTCAAGAGCTGAAAGAAGGCCAAAGCTGCCTGACAAGTGCACACATTCCAGGGAGAGGGAAATTTTTCTGAAAACAGAAGTAGGAAGACTTGTCTCTGGAGAGGTTATGTCATAGCGGTGAAGAAACAACAGAACACCAGAAACTTATTGCAGAAGAAACTATAGATAGTGCTGGATACCAGGACCACGGGCTCCTTAACAGTTGTCCACCGGATCATTTGGTATTTAGTTGAGAACTTCCTCTTGCTGCAGCACTGTCTTACCTACTATCTGTGAAAAACACACACTGTCTGCTCACATGGAGCTGGTATCTACCTTGGTCCATAACACCCAAGTGAAACAGTTCATCTCACGACAGATGAAGAGCACCAGCTTTGGATTCAGGCCTCAATGCTGCTAACTTTCTGCCTGAGTGGAACTGGGCAATTCGGTGAGCTTTTCCAAGCCTTAGTCCTGAACTATAAAATGGGGATAATAACATCCCCGTTCTCCCAAGGTGAAGGTGAACACGGCAGGTAGGAAATCTGGCCTTTACGAAATACATCTTGTTTCATGGAGACAGTCCCATGTTGTGGTTATGTAAACCATGGTTCACATCCTGGCTTTACCACCTATTAGCTGCATTTCCTTGGTCAAATTACTTAACCTCACTTGCCCCCATTTCCTTGTTTGTAGAATGCAGATAATATAGCCATCATAGTGGGATGGTTTTACAACCTTGCCCAACTCAACAAAGAGTGTTAAGACAAATCTTTCTAGATGTGAAGAGTCAGGGTCAGTTTGCCACCATTTAATTTTCACTCCAGGCAAGACCCAATGGCATTCAGAAATCACGTACACTATTTTTTCAGCAATATGCTCGAAATTTCTTTTCCCTTTCTCAAAGGTCTAAGCCATCTAGAAGATTTCTTGAGGTTGAACAGAAAAGGGTTTGCTAGAAACTCTCAGTCAACTCTGTGGATATAACAAAGCAACTACTGAAAAGAGCAGGTGGTATTCTGACCCTTTTTATTACCTCCCTGGGGTTTCACAGTGGATCATAGGATAGGTTATCTCACTGGAGGTAGGTTCAATGGGAAGGCTCCTGTCTATTATTTACTAGATATACTAAACCAGCAGGCCACCATAATTTCCAGATGCATAGAGAGAATTCTCACAGGAATGTGGCACATGTTACATGTTCTCTCCCCCTGTTTATAAACTTGTTGTTTATCTTCTGAAAAGGGGGACCTTATTCTGACCTTATGACATCTTACTTAAGAACAATAGACCATAGTCCTAATTTGCTAATTTCACTTGGTTCCCCAGAGAAAGAAGAAAAGTTTTAAATTATATCGTGACTCTTAGGGGAGCACATCGGCCCATACATGGAGTATCTGATGGAGAATCTTCAAGATGAGACGATCAAATGACTAAAAGTGCACAGCACAGTTCCTGGTGTGTGATAAAAACTCAATCTCAATAAATATTTGCCCAAAACAAAAGAACCACAAGAGGCACTATATAATTCCTCACTCAATTATATGGCACAGGCATGCTTTGTAAGAAGAGAAAGAATGGTGATGGCTATAAGAAGAAAAACATGACTTCACAAAGGAAGAGGAATTTGAGCTAGACCTTGAAGGACGGCTAGAATATGAATGAGAGGAAAAGAGATGGGAGGGCATGAATGGTGAGGGAAAGTTGAGTGCAGACAGAGAAAGAATGAGTGGTATGTTCCTGGGACACAGGACTACTAACAAAATTAGATAGAATTGGTGGGGCCTGTTTATAGAGGGGATCGGGAATCAGCAGGAGAACCCTGATTGGATATTTTGATGTGTTCATGAGTCTATCAATCTGGGTCCATTCAGGAGATAGAAATCACAGAGTCAGGGTACTGCTCCCTGGTGTCTGCACTGGAATATCCACAGAAACAAATGTCCATACTGTTGGTGAGCGGAAGCTGACGCCTGGGCACACAGAGGGACCTGGGTACACAGATAGTGCTGGGGTGCTACCGTGTGTGCTGCTGGAACTGGGGTCTGGAGAGGCCTTCCTGTGTAAGAACCTAAGGTACTTTTGGGTACCTCAGGCCAAGGGGTCCAGAGTTCCCTACATGTCCAGCCCCATAGGGCTGAGGAGAAGGTGTGCAGGCAGAAACTTGGGCTAAAGCACAGGTTTCATTGTCTGGGGCTCCCCACTATGCCACTACTGTCCAAACTGGGCACGGAGGACCCCTGGGGAAGTTGCATCCTGCAAGCTCTTAGCACCGGCAGAAACCTCGAGGGCTGAGTAATGGAGAAAAAGAAAGCACTGTCTAGTTCCTTTGGAAGTATCCACAGGAGCCAGGAAGAAGAGCCCTTCTTCCTGTGGTATCTCTCCAGTGCTCTGTACCGGCGGAGGTGAACCTCATGCCAGCTGGCACAGGAAGATATTTAAAGGTTCCAGATCCGTTTTCAGGAGTCAGGCAGTGAAGGATACGTTAGGAGCTAAGAGGCAATAAATTGGCAACTGTCACCATGGGCAGCGCAATGGAAGCAGACCTTCGGGGGTGATTTCAGGCAGTTTGGATTACACTGTCAAGATTGTACTGGCGACCGAGAAGCTCAGCCAGGAGGCTGCTGTAGTGACACAGGCATGAGATACCAAGGCCGTGGACCAGAGTGATGTCAGCAGGAAGGAAATAGAGGGGTTGGGTAAGATTCTTTGAAGGCAAAGGATCATGAGTAATAATGGACAAGCTGGGTTTGGAAAATTCCAGAGTCTAAGAACATGGCCAGAAAGGGGCTAAGGAATTGTCAAGAATGAGAGAGGCTGAAGACTAGGAAATCCGCCTAAGGTTAAAGCCCATGTAGGTCCTTAGTGCCTAGCACAACGTCCGGCAGAAGGTACAGACACACTCAGTAAACACTGGTGGAAGGGAGGGAGGGAGCGTGGGTGGTAAAGAGAGAGAAATCCTTTAAAAGGTAGAATCTTAATCCAGGAGGGGCAGGGTTTGGCAAAGGTCCCCAGAGCAGCCTCTCAGGATGTGATCCCAGGGGGAGGAAGGGCCAGGAGTAAGGGCCTGGCTCTTGGCAGCAGTCAGCCTCTACCTGTGGGCTATGGGAGATCCCCAGTCCAAGTGTAACCAGAAGCAGGGACTGAGTCCTCCAAATCCCTGAGAACATTTAATGAACTTTGTCACCTAAATGACAAGAATCCAGGCACAGGAGCCAACCACTCAGATCATCACAACTCTCTTCCAAGATATGACAGTGAAGTCGCCCAGGCTCTCTCCCTCTCCGCTCCCTCCTCCCAGTAATACCACCAGTGGTTCTGGAGCGGGGGCTTTTCCTTTATCCCTAGGCTTTTGAGTCCTGGGGATATAACAGTGATGCTTCATTTGTACTTAAACTGAAAGTGGATCCCAGATGTGGGAAAGAATGAACCTTCACTGAACAGCTGTTATGCACCTCGCAGAGAAAGGTATTCCTACCCCCATTTTACAGACGAGGACACAGATTCTCACAGATTCTGAGAGACTAAGTCTTTCCCCTTGTTCATGCAGTATGTCATTCTTGGAGGAAAGAAAAGACATATATAGGAACTTACTTTAAATAAAGTTCCCCTGTCATCCGTTTTAAAGCTTCTTGGTTGACTAATTTTTTAGGTTCTTACTCTTCACTTTCATCAAATTCTACATAATAATGAAAGCTAACATGTACAGCTCACTTACAAAGTGCCTGGCAGTGTTCTGAACACTACGTATATATTAACACAATCCTTATAACAACCCTATTTTACAGATGAGGAAACTGAGGCACAGAGAGGTTAAGTAACTTGACCAAGGTCACATAAGTGACCTAATAAGTGGTACAGTGAGGAGTCACACCCAGCTGGTCTGGCTCTAGAATCCATCCACAAAACAGCACACTGAGTTCAGAGAGAAACCTCATAGGACAATCAATCAATTGCAGAGCGTAAGATGTAGAAGGTCTTGATTTTACAGTTAACCTGGTAACTTCTTGACAATTTTGAACAGGGTCATGACTACTTAGATTCACTACTTCATAGTTTTTCTGTTGTAATAAAACTATGGAGCTGTAGTTGTTATATTCTAAGGGACAGTTTAGGAGCCAAGTAAAATGTTGACAAATGAGACATGTGATTGAGGCCAGAAGCGTATTCAAATCTGTCAAGCCCAGGTAGCCAGGACCCCAACATCATTAGCATCCCTCCACTTGGCTAGCTTTCCAGCAGGAAGGCTGGGTGCAGCATAATGTGTTGGTGGAGATGAACTCCCTCAGCCCCCCAAAGCCGCCCATGTTTCCTGGAGCCCAGTCTCCCTAGTGCCAGGAAACAACACGGTGTTGCCAGCATGTATTTATCACTCCGAAAACATGGTTCACCACTCCAGGCAAACTGAAAAGAAAAGCACAAAGTTCTGAGTTTGGAGCCAGTTACCTCTGCTGATGTCACAAATAAGCTAGGCAGCATTATAAAAGCAGGGAAAGAACAGTAACCATACTTTTTATTCAGACTAGCGAGTTGCTGTGACTGTGGGGTGCAATGAAATTGTCATCATCTCAAGTTCTTGATAAAAGCAAAAAGAGAAATAGTAAATTCACAAAGCTTTGACAAGGTACCCAGTACCACTTACAAACAAGGGCCTGACCTACATGCTTGCTTTACTTTCCGCTCTGTTCTTCATGCATCCTTCCTTGCCTGCCCGGAGGGAAAAAGGAAAGCATAAATAAATAAACAAATACACACATGCATATATGTATGTATATAATAATCTTGAGTTGTGTAGTGAGGGGCTTGAGCCTTTAAATAGAGTCAAGACTTCTATTTAATCCCAGGACAAAGATAGCAAAGATCGCTACAGTGAAAGCACTCTTACATCTTTCCTTCTTGCCTTTGCAGGGTTTGCTGCTATCAGGTAGCACGTGAACAGAGGCCATCATCTCATAGCTACCAAGGAGTGATGGTTTTCAGTTACCAGTGGGCAGGGCATGCCTCCAAACTGCTGCCTAGAGATAAAGGGTTCTCAGAATCATTAATAAGACTCGGAGAGACTCTCCATCTTCAATTTTGCTTCAATCTGCTAGCTTTAAATACAGCACTTGAGAGGTGTATTTCATGCACCCTTTCATGTGGTGCATTGCTTTAGGACATGCTTTCTTTCCCTCTAAATTTATCTTGGCTCTGTTTTCCCGACCACGAATCAGCTCTTTTTCATGGCTAAAGATGCCTTTTTCCTCCTCCTTAGTTTGTGGATTTTCATGGCTGTGCCTTCAGATAAAATGAACCATGTTGGTATAATGTCCCAATCTTTTCTCTTCCCTTAGACAAACAGGCCTAGCAACAACAATAAAAAATTTCTAACATGTTCAAACCCAAATTCTGACCAACACAAATAACCCAGAGATATCTGTAGGTAATTTTATTCTACCAGAGAGCCCAAGTTGCAGACAGACACAAATGCCCTTGTCTGTATTTTTCTTTATAGAAATAATTGAATTTAGAAGTGAATTCACTCTGGGTTGGGTTTTTGTCATTATTATTATTTACTATTTCCCTCTTCTGAGCACTCTGACCTTTGGGATTATTGCTGTAGAAATCTTATTTCCATGATTGACAATGTCAACATCATCTAAGGCCATATGGCATAAACAGCCCAAGTTCTTGTATTCTCAGTCAAAAGCTTCTGGACCTCACTAAACAATTCCTTGGTAAATCCCTTCAGCATCCCTGCTATTTTAATCAATCCTGCACACATGAAGCAGCTGGATCTCTGCTTCATGATTTGTCTCAGGAATAGAAAAATGGAGCTAGAGCCTTCTTATGCCTTGGAAAGAAGAATATAAAGTTGCGGGGAAGCCAAAGTCTTAAAGGAATTTTCATTGTTTCTAGTTCTGGCTTGAGTGAGACTTTTGGCAGAGCTAGAGGGAAGGAATCAGACAGAACCTATTTAAGAATTATTGCCAAACTGAAGGATTGAGTTTTGCTTAAGGGATGAGTTAAAGACCCCAGGGCATGGCAATAAGATAGAAAAGAGATTTGTTTTCCTTTACCTCTAGAAAACATTTGATTGGGGAATATAGAACGACAGTCCAAGCAGCATTAGGATTAGACGGAATGGAGAACCTTTTCCAACCGTTGTACCTCCATGACGGTGGAGCTTAAAGGTGCTTGGGCTGGTGAAACCAAGAGAAAAAGAATAAGATGAGTAAGCACACCTGCAAGAGCACCTGCACCTGCTACACAGGCTCTGTGTCCATGGTTTTATTGCAGCTGCTCCCAGGGCCACAGTGGGCTCATAATCACGGGCAATGAGGCAGCAGCTTAGATTAGTAAAAATGGAATATGGGCCATGATGGAGACCATGTAAGAAATAGTAGCCCTCATTTTTAATCTACTCCATTCACCATTCATTCTCCTCACACAGATGAAACTTGAGCAGAGGCAAAGAGACTCATAAGTGACTTCAGATACTATTCTTGGTTGTGTGTCATATGTCATAGGAGTGTATTCTTTGCACTGTCCCACAGCAAAGGATGAAGGAGAATACTGGTAGTTTCAGAATTACCTAATAGTGCTGATACAGAGAGACAACCATATTATAGCATCTTATCTGCCTAATGGGTCCAAAGGATAGCAGACCCACTGAGTATTTGCTCTTAGCAAATGAGCACATCTGTCACTTATTAATAGAATAAAATCTCCAGGCTTTATGTTTCCCCATTTCTTTTTGCAGTTTAAGATGCTCCTGAAAGATAGGTTACTCCTTATAGGCATGCAAACTCTTTATCCCTATTAAAGCAAATGAAAATATATTCTTCTGGTTTCTAATGTCATTATTATTGGCCATAGACAATTATTATAAGATGTGCTGCCTTCTTTATATTTACTAAAACAGAGCAAAATTTTAGATCTCTGTCTATATTCCAGGAAAGCTCATGGCTTCAGGAAATATTCTGTCTCCTAAAACGTAAATACTACAGCTTTCAACTGCCCAAGAAACCAGACATGTGAGAGATGTAGTGTGGAAGACAGAGCTAGAAAACCAGTGCTTAAGTTCTGTTTCTGTCTATGTAACCTTGGGGCATCTTATTGAAACTCAGTTTCTTCTTCTAGAAAATGGGGAGAACATTAGCTTCCTGCTTTATAGAGTAGTTGTGAAGAGTAAAAAAGACAGGGTCCACGAAAATGTTTTATGAACTGAAGTGCTATACAACTATGAGATCTTACTTTTAGTGGAGCATGTATTTGTATATATCCACCTGTGAGTTGCAAGAAATTTTTTGTATATGTGTATAAATTCACACATACACATTTATGTATTTTGGCGGGGGGATGTCCATAGTTTTCATCAGCATCTCAAAGGAAGTCATCACCTAAAATTGATTAAGAACCTCTGGGCTAGTTGGTGTTCCTCATCAACACTCATTAGAAATATGCAACTTAAAACCACTAGGAGATACCACTGTACACCCAGTAGGATGGCTATTACGAAAAAGACAAGCAATACAGAGTATTGGTGAGGGTGTGGAAAATCTGGAACATTTATACACTGCTGGTGGAAATGTAACCTGGTACAGCCACTTTGGAAAACAGTTTGGCAGTTTCTTACAAAGTTACACTTACCATACGGCCCAGCAATTTCACTCTTAGTAATCTACCAAAGAGAATGAAACCATATGTCCACACAAAGACCTGTACACAAACTTTCATAGCAGCATTATTTGAAAGAGCCCCAAACTGGAAAGAAAACTCTCCATCAACTTGTGAATGGATAAACTAAATGAGGCATATGCATATAGTAGAATATAGCTCAGCAATAAAAAGGAATGACATACTAATAAGAACTACAACATGGAGGAAACTTGAGAACATTACACTAAGTGAAAGAAGACCCTATAGTGTATGATTCTACTTATACAAAATGTCTAGAAATGGCAACTTTATAGGAACAGAAAATAGATCTGTGATTGCCTGTAACTGGAGGGGCAAGGGTGGCAACTGATTGCAAACAGACTCAAAGGAAATTTGGAGGTTGATGGAAGAGTTCTAAAACTAGATTGTAGCAATGGTTTCACAGCTCCGTAAATGCACTAAAGGTCACTAAGTTGTACACGTACAATAAGTGACTTTATGGTATGTAAATTTTATCCCAGTACAGCTGTTTTTAGAAAAGACATGAATAACGGACAGGATATTTTGACATATAATTGTAAAATAAATACAAATAGCAAAAATTTACCTATAAACTGATTTTAGTTTTGCATACATGTTTCAAACTACTGTCATTTATAGAAAAGTGTTCTTTATTCTCTCTATGCTGCAGTTTCCTGACTTGTAAAAAAAAAAAAAAGATAATAAAAGTAACTACCTCATAAGCATTTGTGAAGATAAATCAATTAATAGATTTAAAGAAATTAGAAGAGGGCCTGACACACAATAAGTATGGAATCATGTTAATTATAGCCACTAACTAGAGCTCTCATGCCACTACCAAAAACATATATTTTGTAACATCAATTTCTTTTGATGTTCTTTTCTCTGATGGGAAAAATGAGCATGAATGATTAATGATACTCTCCCAAGTTGACATAAATAAATGCATATTAATAGAGGCTATTCAAAAGGGATGTAGAAAATTTGGAGTTTGATGTAATATATCACAGAGAACATAATCTATAAAAACTCATTTTGGTTTTAGTTTCATTTCGGAACAAAACAAACAATCAATTCAGAAAAAACTTTAGTCCTCCTTTCCTCCCTCATTTTCTTCCTTATCTGCTTAGTTGCAGTGCCCATTCTGAACCTCTTCTTATCAATTACAGGATGAAGGAAAATGCCCACCTCTAGACGTAATAAAATTAGAAGGTGCAGAAATTGGCATTGATAGCAGCTTGGGAAAACCATTTGTGTTTAACTGTGTGCCTCAGTCTGGAAATAGAGCTTTCTACCTCTGCACAACCTCAAACCAAGAAATGAAAAGGTAATCGATTATTCTTTTATCTTACTAGTTTCACATTGGGTGGGGGAATGCTTCTTCAATAGCAATCTGACAGATTCTTGGGACTGGAAGTAGGGAAGGGAACAGCAAATTCACAGCATGAGTCAATAAACTGTCTTTTTCTTATGTATGAGAAGTTTGGATTTTCATGTTTCTGCCAAGTTTTTTCCTAACAGAATTTCCAAAGAACAGAAGCATCTTCTTCTAACTCATTTACCTTAGATCTCTATATTTTCTAAAAAAGCTCACTACTGCCACAGTTCACATCTAGCTTCCCCAAAAGTTGCCAGATTCATGTATTTTAAACTAATTGGATGGATAGTCAGAGGAATAAAACTAATGTAGTTGGGTTACAATTTAACACACTACAGTGAAATGAGCAAAATTAATAATAATAATATAGCTTTGTGGGGAATTAATGCAGTTGACAGTCTGTAAGCGTACAACCCAGTCTGACGGTAGAAGTGTGAAGGCATTCTAAGAGGGTAGCCTACAAACTCTAAGCATTCAGCAACTTATGATCATTATTCAGTGTGTCACCCTGAGGGAATGGAGATCATTGGTCAGTCCAGTGAGTCAACTCAGAACTGCTGTGTAAGTACTGCTACTTTAGGGTGATGGGTGGGATAGAATGAGGGAGAGGGAGACAATGACAAAAAAATGGGTCAACAGCGTTTAGAAGAATGCCATATCTCTTTAAGAGAATTTGGACTCCAATTTTAAAGAGAGCCCTAGGTCTGAAACCTCTTAGGCAAACAATATACTGTCTCTATTTGTGGAACACTGTGTATTCAAATGCATGTTTCTTTATAGGACAAACAAGGAAACATGCTGATAGCAACTTAATTGTATTTCAATTCACGGACAAAATATTTATTGGATAGCTAATATGTCCAAGACACTGTTTTAAAATCTCTGAGGACTATTAGTGTGATTAGGCACCAATCCTTGCCTTCAAAACAGCTCTGAACCAAGAAGGTAGGATTTTTAATGCAAAATAGAAATCGAGCCATGCTATAGGAAAAGACAATGTGGCGTAGAAATTGAGGGTGGGGAGAAAAGGTCTCTGGACTATGGGTGAGGGAGGAGTTTATGAAGGGTGTGGTATAGCATCAGATATGCATACAAAAGAAGAAATGGAACACAGAAGTGCAGAGGGATTAAATCAAGCTTTGGGGAGAAAAGCATGCAGGATGGTTTGATTGGAAGTTATGGGGTTTAAAAGAAACTTGGAAAAGATTGGCAGGATGGGGTGGGGTAGATAGGCTGGTACCTGGCTAAGGAGACAAGACTAACAAATTTCAGTCCTCAAGTAGGGACACTAACAGTGCACTAAAGGTGGCCACCTTGTCCAAGGAACACTTGGGGAGGTGGCTTAGAACAGTGGCTATTTGCCAGTCTTTCCATATATTAATAGCCAGGGCCTTACAGTTATCAGCCCTGCTGATGTTAAATCTACATACCTCAGTAAAATAATGAATACATTTTCCCTTAGGCACTAATTAAACTATAGTAAAGGAGAAGAATAAAAATAAATTTATTTTAAATACCTCTGGTGGGTGTGGGATTTTGCCACCTAGTAACACCAATTTTATAAGAATGTGTTGCTCTTCAACCATGAATTTAGAGCCATGAAATATACCTGAGGCTCAGGACTCTTCTGTCTGAACAAGCTCCCCAAGGAAAGCACCTCTCATCTTTCTGTCTTTCAGGTGGCTTGAAGCAATGGACAGAGCGGCCCATCCTGTCCACCAGGTAAGGTGTCCTTGATGTTTATCTGTGCCTTCATTCTGCTTTTCTTCTCCGAGGGGGAAAGGATCAAGTTAGATGTCATGCAGTCCACCCTGGGACTTCTCATATCTGCGATAAAAGCTGGGATTTGCAGTCAACAGGATTTTCCACTCAGATTTTATGGAGGTGCTTGCATTCCTGCTGTTCTTTTTGTTTTCAGCGGTTTGTATGACATTTCTCTCCGTGAGCTCAATGGGTAGTTCCAACTGGGGTGGAATCTCTCCTTGACACAGAACAGCCCAGTGGTTCCCCATGAGGTTAAACCACTGCTACTGTTTTTTTCACACTCCCTAAGAACAAGGGCTCAGGGATATCTTGGGATAGTGCTGTTGGCCAAGCAGCTTATTAGAAAATGATTCCTAGCCCTGAAGTAATATCGTTTTTAATTTAAATTTGACCTATAAACTGAGAGATAACTTTGTAAGATCAACAGGTGAGTCATCACTTCAGCCCCTAAGTCATTTGATACCCTTCTTTCTGAGCTATGACCTGGTCAAGAGGGAAGAAACTTCTTCAATATTCAACTGTTTCATGTTTATGCTGTAGATATGATTTCTAATAAGGTTATAGAGTTCCTTTAAATATGCTCATTTCCTCACAAAATGGCTTATAAGAAAAAGGTATTTACTGTCAATAATCTTCTCTACATATTTTGGCTCTTGTACATTCAGGAAACTTTGGGTTGCTTGAGCTTAAATGTACTACCCCCGTGCCCTGTAACTGTACTTTCAGAATAATCACCAGCACTATCATATGATAAACAGCAGGACTTGTGTTTCACTCTACCTGGAACACAATGCTCAACACACTCATCCGTCTCTCCAGTGCATCACCGTCATGAGCCTCGATATTTTTAAGAGGGATCTATTCTGCTCATACACTCAGGGTGTCTGCAGCAGAGTGAAAAATGAATACCCAAACTCCCAGCAGGCTCCCACTACACAGCAAAGAATTCAGCCAGCTCTGCATTCTGAAATCTTTTGCACTGCTGTGTTAAAACTAAAGAGCAAAAATGAAACCAATAAAGAAGAGAAACTGGCCAGTGCCCAGCAAGGTATTCTGATAAAGGGATGAAGCACCGTGTCCCCTGCCTCAGGTCAAGTTCCCAGGAAAAGCCTGCCACTCCCTCAGGACTATGGATCGAGGGCTGACCTCCAGGGTAGAGGATCTTGATTTATCACGGACCTTCCACTACACGGACCATATGAGCCTAAGGCCTGATTTGGCCTGGGGCATTTAACTCGTTCCTTTGTACAAATGGCAGTGCTAGATAAAGTAAAGCATGAACCAGGGGCTGCAGTTAATCACAGTGGACATGCCAGGAACAGGGCTAGAAGGACAATCCCAATGGGGAGTAAAACAACACAGTGGGGCCAGCACTTACAGACAGGGCCTTTAAACAACAGCCTTTGCTGAGCTGCCCATTTCCATTTCCTTTCTATACATCACTGATAATTCTTTTGATTTCCTCACAATAGAAAAGAAGCCAAAGAGAAGGGATGTCTATGGACATGAAAAGGGAGAAATTCTCTATGGCCAATGGATAAATTCAGATTGTCTGGCTTGTTGCTCAAGTATTCAGATTGCCTTAGCAATAGAATCACTTAGGACAGAAGCTTCTCTGAAGTCAGTCTTGGTGCTGATGTCACTGGCTCTGGGAGTCAATGACCATTGGCACAGGATGGCCACTCAGCTGATCCCTTTGTGTCACACCTGCAGAAGCATGTCTGGGAAGACGTTACTCTGCACAACAGGAGCCTCCCGCCCCTGGCTATCAAGAACCCAGAGTGCCTGGGCCTTCTGCACCAACTTGACAGAAGCACAGACATGTGGATCCAGCACTATTGCATTCTGAAGGATGGCTGCTTGTACTTCTACGCTAGCATTCGCTCCACCCAGGCCTCAGGTATGGACTTAACTTTCACCTGAAATAATAGTAATTGCCGTCATAATAGTAATGACATCTTAGCTTTACAGAGACTTTACCAAACTTTATGCTGTGTAAATTAGTTCAGTTATTGTCTGGAGAAGGGATACTATTATTATTCACATTTTACAGATAGGAAAACTGACTGGAAAGTCTACACAACTTGACAATATCTCGTGTAGTAAGCAATGAAGCCGAGATCTAAATGCAGCCAACCTAACTCCAGAGCCTGCACCCCTAACCCCGCGATTTTACTGCCTGGGAAAACAAAAACTAAACCCCTTCATCTTTTTATCACTGATGACATTCAGAGTCAATGCCAGTAGTTTTCCTGGCTAGTGGCTCTACCCTTTTCTGGTAGTATCCCTAATCTTGGACAAGTGAGTAATGAAAAGAACATTAATTGCCAATTTTCCTTAGGCAAGTTACTTAACTTCCTAAAACTTAGTTTCGTCATTTATAAAATGGAAACAGCTATCTATTTCACAGGACTATTGTGAAGATTGAATGAAGTGATTGCCATTTAGAGTCTCTTAAGTTCTACATACAAAGTACTCGACACAAAACGCTTTCTCTCTATAAAATGTATATATATTTATTAAATTGTATATAAATATTATACATAATATATATTTTAATATGCTAAAAGCTATATATAAAAAATAAGTATGTAAACAATATAATATAGTAATAAAATAATTGTGCACGATTTCTACAAGAACGATTATTTACCTTCTTGTCATTTTTGACAAAATAGATTACAGATGTTTTATTTGCAGTTGAACTTTTTCCCAAACAAATAATCCTTAAATAATTTTCAGTAATGAAGATCCTGGAATCTTAGTCATTTAATTTCCTTTTTTTAGCATAAATGCCTTTCTTTAATTAAGCTAGATCGCCATGCCAAATGGGAAGGAGGTATCTGGTGACCATTTTGACCTTTTTGGAAGGGTATGAAAGAGGTACAAACTGAGCATCACACTATGGTCCTTTTCTCATCACTCAGGATGAGCAATACAATAACTCTCTTTTACTTACTCACCCTTCCACTTTGAGAGTATTAAAACATGACCCAGAATATTATTCAACTATTAGGAAATAGCCAGCATCTCTAAGCACTTTCCGAACAGACTGTTCCTATGCAATCCAAATCCACAGCTTTAAGCACCTGACTCCAGGATGAGAATGAAGATAGACAAAACAAACGTCTAAAGTAGTCATTGACTGGGGCTTTTATTATAAAATATCACTGCGAAAGTCTGAACCATTATAACTAACAAATCAATGAAGTTCATTTTCAAGAGAATGTTTCCATAGGTAGAAAGTGAATGTTTAGGATTGAATGCTCAGATTACTCCAAACTTAAATATTAACCAAGTGCTTCCAAACCCCTGGGGCCCAGGGACCGCTACTGATTCCAAGAGTTTAAAATGGTAATGACAGCCACTAAGTGGCCTCCCTTATTCTGAAAGGTCCGAGGAGGCCCTATTTAGAAAAGTCCTGGTTGGAGAGCTGGGAAACAGCTACTAATAAATGGCCTAAAAATAATAACAGTAAAAGCAGATAACAGAGTTATCTTTTAGTGGGTAAAGATTTTGTACTGGTCACTCTAGTAAGTGTTTTTACTTATTATTTCGTTTAATTTCTACAACAATCTTATAAATAGGTTATTAGCCCACCTACGAGTTTGGAACCTGATGCTTAGCAAGGTTAACTCATTTGCCCAAGTTCCCTTAGCTAGTAAATGGTGAAGATAGAATTTGAACCTAGGCAGCCTAAGTTACACTAGCCAAAAGGAAAAATAGACAAGGGGGAAAATGTGAAAGCTTTCTTTATATTCATCCTTATTATTTCACACATCTTTCCAGAAACTTCCATGGTCCTTTGTTGCATCCAGAGCACTCTAGGGCCTTCTACTTTGTCCCCAAACCCTTCTTTCTGGCTTTCTCTTCCACTCCTGTGTTAAAGCACCCTGTACTCCACATGCACACATGGTCACATTCTATTTGCTTAGCACACCCCACCTCTTGGACTTTTCTCTGACCCCATGTCTTTGCTTATGTTAATTCCTTCCCCTGAAACATTCTCTACCTACTGATTCCCCAACACAAGTTGTCCAGATTCTAGCTGTCCTTCAAGTGCTTATTCAAATGTTGGCCATCTCTGTTGGAAAGGAATCCCAGATGGTCCTAGGTAAACAAAGCATCTCACTTTTCTGAACTTCCACACTCACCCATCTTGCGACACTTATCACCCTCTACTTTGTATTTTATCTCTAGTTGGCCATTTATCTCTTCTAAGGGATTATGTACTCAGAGATGACTCTATATTTTGTATGTTTAATAAATGAATGAGTAAACAACCAAATTGACTCAGTTGGCCACTATTCCCATGAAGTGTGGGTACTGTAGTTTGTCATACCCTCATTTAACAATGGAGAAAGATTAGAAGATTACAAAGCCAATTCAAAGGCAAAACCAGAACTCAGGCCACCAGATACCTGGGCTTTTGGCCATATTACACTCTTTCCAGCTGTAAGAAGTTATCTAATTTCTATCTATTTTAAAATTTTTCTCCTGAAAATACATTATTTTGTGGCTAATAAAAATAAATTCAAAGCCATTCATTCTTTCCCACCCTTACTTCTTTTCTTTTTTTTTTTAAATTTATTTATTTATTTATTTTTGGCTGCATTGGGTCTTTGTTGCTGTGCACGGGCTTTCTCTAGTTGCGGTGAGCGGGGGCTACTCTTCGTTGCGGTGCGGAGGCTTCTCATTGCAGTGGCTTCTCTTTTTGCAGAGCATGGGCTCTAGGAGCGCAGGCTTCAGTAGTTGTGGCACACAGGCTCAGTAGTTGTGGCTCACGGGCTCTAGAGCGCAGGCTCAGCAGTTGTGGTGCACAGGATTGCTCTGCGGCATGTGGGATCTTCCCAGACCAGGGCTCGAACCCATGTCCCCTGCATTGCGGATTCTTAACCACTGCACCACCAGGGAAGCCCCCAGACTTACTTCTTGAATATCCTATCTTCATAGGTCCTTAATTTCTAGCCCAAATTATTTCAATATGAATGAAAAGAACATGTTCCTTACTGAAATTCCAACAGAATTTTTATATCTAGGCCAGGTTCTAAAATAGAGGCCTGTGATTTCTGTTTTTACATGACTCTATTCTTCCTTGAATAAAAGATGCCTGAGCATGCACCTTGTTCCAGAAGGTGTACTTTACTGCCACCGCCTCCCCACTGCCACCCTGACAGCTGTTGGGTCCAGCTGGAAGCTCTCCCAGGGTTAATCCACTGCTAATCCTTCTTCAGCATTAAGGTGGCTGTGCAGGAATTCTTCGGAAGTTCTTTACCCTTCCCTAGACTTGAATTTTAAATTGAGGTTTACATCCTTTTTCTAAGAGTCCTTTTCAATCTTCTTATACATCTTAACTCAGATCACGACCTGAGGCTCACAGCCAGTGGTCCTGCATAATGAAACTTAAGATAGGATCGAGGCAAATCCAAATTTCCTGTGGAAAATTCCCCAAATAAATATGCCCCTCTCCACTGTCCACAAAAAGTCACTGCCCTGGTGAACCACATTTTTTTTTCCAGAGGACTGGATCATACTGCTCAAGTGTATTGGAATGGGAAAGTTAGCATGTGCTATTGAATGCTTCCTATGCGTCCAGGACTTGGATAGGCACTTCATGTTCGTTATCTAAAACTAGTATTTGCAAAACATCCACAGTTATTGTCCTATTTCAAGTAAGAAACTAAAGCTTGGAGAAGTTAACTAGCACACCACTGGTCAACCAGCTATTAAGTGACAGAGACAAACTCTGAACAAATGCTATCAAAATCCTATGCCCAAACTCTTAGCCACCATGCTCTGTGTAGCACTCCCTGACAGAAATTAGTCTTCTAAAAGCAGTACTCGGTCAGTAATGTTGTGTGTCTGGTCTCTGCGCTCTGGACATCAGCACACTGACTGCAATAGCCAGGGTCCACTCAGTCCAACAACCAAAGGAGTTGTGAGGACAGCAAAGAAATTGAGTTGAATGGCTGAAACCATGCTGCACCATGAACACTACACACACAAATATGTTTAGTTTAACTTAATCATTTTATATGCATGGAATATGAATCATTATTATATTAATAAAGATTATACAGGGTTCTAATGCTCATTTTCTTCTAGTTGACACTAAGTAAATGACCTTTGCGCTGGTCTGATCTATAGTTCGTTCTTTACTTACATTGTTCAAGCTCTGCTTGGCTCTTGCACATCCCACCCTGGTTTGGTTCCTAGTTCTCCCCTGTGAAGGTCATAACCTTGAAGCAGGCCTTGATTACCATTTATAGCAGTATTTATCAAACTGCAGGTTTTGACCCTGTTACTGTGTCATACAGTCAATGTAGTAAATTGTGACCAGTATTTAAAAAACAATAGCATAGGATTTAATTGAATAAAAAGCATCATGATACATCACAATGTTTCACAAAACTTTTGGTTTAATTGTATTAAAACATGTAGAGGTCTGTATTTATTACATCTTTATACCACAGCCAAAAAAGGTGGAAAAATACTAAAGTACAAAAACCCCATCTCTGCATATATCCTGGTTCACACAGTCAGTTTTCTTTCAGAATATTAGAAACAGAATATTTAAAGAAGGTTGTTTCCTTTCTATGATCTTTGTAATATGCCTGTCATATTTTCTGCTTTGTTATTAAGACTCAGCCTTCTACATTCACCACTTCAGAGACATGGTCCCCTGGCTGCAGCATCTCGGTTACTTTACTGTTCTATTTTCATTTATTTTATTTTATTATTCACTTTACTACATTGATTTATGTTCTTTATTAGAGACCTGGGACACATCATATGATATTTCTTATTTCTGAAGGTATCTGTAGTATTTGGGGCATGACTTAGCTCTTGTGACAGTCACCTGTGATGCTGAGAGAATAGCGAGGGCAGCGAAGAGGAGGCAGGGAAAGATAACAGTGAGAGGAGGGGAAAGAGCAAAAGCCATGAGAAGCAACACAGCCCTGATTTCCTGTAAAAACCCTATGAGATGCTAGTCCCACATTTTACTTTCAGCTAAATATGCCTCAAATATATATTTTGGGAGTCGGAGAAATAGCCCCAGTCAGTTAGGTCCCTGAAGTCTTTTCTCACCGTTACGGAAGGTGCTAGTACTTTAACAATATGTATTACTGGCTGGCCTATGCCTGCTAATATTAAAAAGCCACTGTGATTATTCCAGAAGCCTGTTAGTCAAAGTGCCTCTTCATAGGCCTGAAGCCCCTTGTCATTCACAGTATACTTGATAATTTTTTTCCTTTTATCTCTCTCCAGCAAGAGCTGGAAGTAACAAATCATGATTGTTAACTATTATTCTTAAACAAATCACATCAAGTTCTGTATGTGCTGCTCAGATATATTTTACATTATTGCAACAAATGGATAGTTCTTGTGAGAAATCTCTGTCCAGACACTGTACCAGCTTGCTATTTATTGCTGCCACCTAATGACAGACAGAGACCAGCCCAATGAGGGCACTTGAAATGAGGTAATGGGGTTATAATTGGATGACTTTACTGCTAATCATTTCTACCCTATAATTAGTTAGGAGAGGTGTCAGAAACTTTCCTGTTTGTAGCAGACACCTTTTGGGTATAACTTTCTGTCCATTCTCAAAATGGGTAGGAATGGAGGAAGGTATTCTTATCTGTTCAGACATATGAGAAAAGGAAATTCACAAGCAGGAAGAAGTCAAAAACCAGTACATAATATAAATGGTGTATACTGTTGTTTGGAGCAGAGAATTAAGACAGCAAAATAACCCTCAGATAAGTTCTTAGGTATCCTATAGTCTTGAAACATCTAACGCGTTGCTTATTCTACATCTAGTATATACCCCCAAAACATACACCTATGCAAAAACTTGTGCGCGAACATCGCAATGTTATTCATAATAGCCAAAAAATTGAAGAAAACTCAAATGTCCAAACTAACAAATGGATAAATCAAATATGCTATATCCATACAATGAAATTTCAGCAATAAAAATAAATGAAGTACTAGTACATGATACAACATCAATGAACCCTGAAAACTTTATGCTAAGTGAAATAAGTCAGTCACAAAAGATCACATATCGTATAATTCCACTTATATTAAGTGTCCCAGGAAAAAATCTATAGAGACAGAAAGTTCGTTAGGATTGCCTAGGCTTAGGATGGGGAAGCAGATGGGCAGTGACTGCTAATGGGTATGGAGTTTCTTTCTGAGATGATGAAATGTTCCAAAGGTAGATTATGGTGGTGGTTGCACAACTTTATAAACAAACTAAGAATCAGTGATTGTACACTTTAAATGGATGAATATTATGCTGTGTAAATATTATCTGAAAAAAGTTGTTTTATATTTGTCTAGCTCAAAGAAAGAAGTCACTCTCTGATTTTGGTAAACACCATTTTACTGGAGCCTACTAAAAGGAAAAATTCTAACCATTTCTAAAATGAATGCTTTCCTAGAAGTTAGTTCTAAACTGGACTCTTTTTTTTTTTTCCGGTACGCGGTCTCACTGTTGTGGCCTCTCCCGTTGCGGAGCACAGGCTCCGGACGCGCAGGCCCAGCGGCCACGGCTCATGGGCCCAGCCGCTCCGCGGCATGTGGGATCTTCCCGGACCGGGGCATGAACCCGCGTCCCCTGCATCGGCAGGCGGACTCTCAACCACTGCGCCACCAGGGAAGCCCCTAAAATGGACTCTTTTTAAATGAAAAATTTTAAAGAATTTAATAGTGCAACTAAACCCCCTCTATAAAGACTTTTTAAAGTCCAAAAGCCACTCATTCTGTCTAAAAAGAAAAATTTATGACTTCCTGACAGTGTATATTGTTATCAAGTGTAGCCAAAGAAAAACAAAAATGAGCCAAATTTTCCTTTCACAGTCCCTTACTACCATACCAGTATAGAATACTTATCCCATAGAGTAGCAAAAATCCCAGTCGTATTTTGGCATTTTCTTTGCTAGTATAGTGCAGTAAAGTGGCTACTGGGGTGGGGACAGTGGGAGGTTGGGGAGCGAGAATAATAAGAGTTAGCAAGCACAAGAAAGAGATCTAAAAATCTAATCATCACTATTAATGACGTTACCTAGAGTATCTGCATGAGATTCAGGTTACCTCAGAGCATCAGGACACCATAAGGAACACACAAGTGTTGATTTTTCGGCACCTTCTCCTAGACTGATGTCTTCTCCCCACACCCCAACCCCTAAACAATGTAAACAGAATTCTGGCCAAGCAATATATAACCACTAACATAGGTTCAAAGGACCATGGGGAAGAAATTATCTTTTAAAACCAGTCATTTATTCTCATTTTAATTCAAGTTGGCGCCCTCACATCACCGTGTGGGTTCATATTTTAAATGTGCTTTGCATATGCACAAAGAAGGTGAGAATCTATGTTGGTTGTAGAACCCTCTGGCCATCTTCATAACTCCTCAGGATGTCTTAATGGTTCTGCCCAAACAAATACTATTTAATTTTTCCTCTAATGTAATATTGTAGGTGTCAATATTTGATACTGAAAAATGTATTTCAAAATGTGTCCTCCAGGAACACACGAAAAGAAGTAACCTAAAGAAACTACTTTAGGCCCACAGTAACAAAAAGCTAAATATTGAACATGTCATGAGAACACTGTAGAAATGAAAAACAGGAAATCCAAACTTTGTTACCAGTCTTGCCATTAATTATTAGTGGATGACCTAAGTTATCAATATATATTCTTTTGGAACCTCACTTCTTCCTCTGTAAAACAAGACACCTGGACTAGAGGTTCCTTCAGATACAAAATTTTCTTGACACCTTTTCTTACTCTTTCCCTATTCTCCTCACTTGCTTTTTTCCTTTCACCCTCTGTAGGTGGCCTTTATCTACAAGGATATACGGTGAATGAGCAGACCCTTAGCTTCAAGCAATCAGTAATTGAACTCAAACCTCCATCTGAAGAATTCAAGACTTTCTATTTCTGTGCAGAAAATAAGACAGAAAACCAACGGTAAGTCAAGGTCTACGTATTTCTTCTTTTTTATCAGTCCTGACAGGAGCCTTCTAAGCAAACCCTTATCCTTATTTTCCAACTTCAACTCCACATCTTCAATTAAATATCTCCCTTTCTTTGCATAGTCCCTGTAGTTAATATTCCCCAGGATTTTTTTTTCTTTCAACGCATAGAAGATGACTCTTCTAGAAGTATTTTTTTTCAAATGAAAATGGAGTCCATAGTTCTTCCCAAGGTAGTGGCTGACTCAGGTTTCAACATAAAAAATCCACTAACACTGTAACCCGTAAATATTGTAATTTATTAATTCACAGGTTTGTTGTTTCACCACCTTTCACATAACTCTTATTGATATGTCCATCTGGTCAGTTGTTTGGTTTTGTTATAAGCCATCGAAGAGCACAGGACTCATCCATCTAAATTGTATGTTTAGTATCCAACTTGGCATGTACAAATGGGTACTGGTTTCATAAAGATTCTGAGAAAAACCCAGCAATAAAGTTAACAGAGACAAAACCATGAAACAGAGGAAGTACCTAGAGTATCCTCCTTCATCTCTCAAGTCTCTCTGACGTAACTCCAATCCCCAGGACATCCAATGTCCTACATCTCCCATTCCTACGCTCAACTGCTTGGTGACCATCCAGACACTTTCTTCCAACTATCTGGATAAAAAGGATCTAATAAAGAAATTTACAGTGATTTCTTAAAACAAAGGACATGGTAAAGCTTCCAGGGCCATTTGCACGAATCAAATTCACTGTTTCAACCCAAAGAAATAAAACTCCAAAAGTAGAATTTCAGTAATCTCCAGCAAGTGACCATTTGGAGAAGGGAAAAGGATTTCCTAGGCCTTCCCTCGTTATGTAACCTTCCTTGCTCCACTCACTCCTAAGCATGGGCTAGAGTGGGAGGATAATGAATATAGAATTGCTAGATACTTGCCAGGATCTTCTTCCTCAGACTGTGCTGTATAATCTGGTGGCAGATAAAGATGGTCCCTTGAAGGTGAGGCTCCAGCCTTCTATTATTGTAGAAAAGGGGTCACTGAAAGAGAGTTAACTCCTATCAGATAAAATTTACTGGCTTCTCTAAGAGAGGAAGTTGAATAGTTGGATCTCACTGCCAAATCCATGAGTGGATACTATCAAGAGGAAACAATATTAAGTCATTAGAGAAATATTTAAAAGAGCAAGAGTTTCACAAATTGTGGTTTATGGAACTCTGGTTCCACAAGATAGCCCACTCCCCAAAAGTAGTGAAATAAGTTTAGGAAATGATACAAATCATATTCCCCTCTCAGAGAATCACAAAGTATATTAACTCAATGTTTCTGAGACACATTGCTGGAAGGAACCCTGGTTAACTCCCCTTAACACCCACTACCTAAGCTTATCTGACCTAAACTACTTTAAAAAAATAACACCTATTAACCACCCTTAGAATAAACATCATATGGGCACATTTTATAAAACATCATCCAAGAAAATGAAAGGAACAGAGAGGAAGAGAGAGGAGAGTTAACTGGAGTGTTTGCTGTGGTTTCAAGAACATGACAAAGAAGTATTTGGTCCTAATGGCAATATTTGATTACTATATATTTGATCAACTAAACTTTAAATAGAAACAGAAAATACTAGTAATAATTTTTAAATCCTATAACTGCGTTAATCACTATTTACTAACATTGTACCCTCTCCTGGCCCTATTATTTACATTAACATGGATTTAAATCATAGCTACCACTGCATATTTCTCTTTCGGTGTTCTACCTTTTTGTTCAATCCAAAACCTAAGGATCATGGTTTACTATATTAATTTTGAACTAAATAACAAAGAGAAACATTTACAAGATAAATTAAAAGATTTTGTAACATTTCACCTCCCTAGAGTCCAACAATTTTTTAATGACCTGTCCTGTGCTGTTATCTCTGCAGCTGGATTACAGCTCTGAAAATGTCTATCCAAAAATGGCTTCCTTTGCATCAGGCTATTCAAGACTTCATGAATCGACCTCTAGAGGAGACCAGAATGTGACTGAAATCCTAATCTTAAGAGAAAGGATCCACAAAATCACCACCAGCTAGTTGTGGGAAGAAACAAAAACATTTATCACTATATAGCTTTTCAAATGAATGTTCCTCCAATATATTAAAATTTTGTGATAAGATTATAATTTTGATTCTGAACCGAAACACCAAAATCTCATGTGACACTCAAATAACTTATATCAACATCATTAAGACCTCTATATTTTTCCCCCATGGGCTGTACATGTTAGCATCAAAATATAGTATGCCCCATATCCCTGGCTTTTTGAAAGGATATAATACAAGAAAAGTTAATTTATTTTATTCTTTCTTTTATATTCTTTGCTAAATGTTTCACTCTGTTCTTTGGCTGTAGGTTTCCTAGAATGTCTCTAGGTCATGATGTGGGAAGCTGATATTTGGGAAATTTAAGATCATGGAAATTAAGTGGCTTAAATGATGAGTAAATAATTCAGCTAAACAAAGGTCATCTTAAAATCAACTGGCCCAAGTGCCTCCCAAAACTTCCCAGATGAAAGAAAATAATAACAATTATTGTTATAAAAATAAAATAAGGAAATAATTAGACTGAATTTAGGGGAGAAAACTCAGAGGCATGGGTCTTATTATCACCTGAATTATTGTCTAAGTATCTATCACACTGAAAAGGGAAAACAAAAAAATCAAGAATGTTCTGTTCTTAATCCTGAAAGTAAAATTCAGAGAAATTCAAAAGTGAATTCCAAGCATTGACTTCACTTCTCAGTGGAACAATCCCAATGTGTATCCAAGACGTTGTGATGCACTCAGAAGTCCCATGCCGTCACTAATGGAACATGGAACACAGCTTTCAGAGCACAGATTCAAGTGCTCTGGATTAACTTATGACAATAATAAAAACTGGAAAATTTGTCAAAATATTTCGGAACTCACAAGGACGTTACAGCTTAGCCTCTCTTCTTTGTGGCTGAGGCTCAGAGAGGTAATTGCCTCTTGAAGATCACAAAGGTTGAACTGGAGCTGAAGCCTGGAGCTGAATTCAGATCTTCATCCCTCTATCCAGCATTGTTTCCACTCATCCTACAGCCCCTCATTGTGCCCAAGGATGTGGTGGGGTTTAGTAACGATAATGCAGCTACTCATTCCCCAAACTTGTTGAATACTTCAAGTCTTTCGCTGAGAACTGAAAAACATTGATTCCAGCAATAAATCATGTTTATATTTCTACAGTCTCATGGAAGGCCTTCATGTTAATTCAAATCATAGCCTTTTCCAGAGAATCTTAAATAGAAAAAAGATAGAAAAATGCATGCCATTTTTCCTACACTCTTCACCTCCGTCCCCCACCCAAAAGACTGAACTCTTTAACTAGAAGGTTACACTTTGCAGCTGTCTTTCACCACAACTCAGATAAAGGAGGCTTGTGAGTGTGTAAGCATGTGCAACTTAGTTCCCATATTAAGAGAAGCTGCCTAAATGAACTCATGCCATAAAAGGCATGCTGTAGTACTCTGACCAACTTAATACCATAATCAAAAATATTCAATTAACAATAACAGATAGCCCTCTGTTCTGACAATGGTTCCTTTGTGCTCCAGTATTTGTCATGATAATAATGAGGACTTTCAGCAGGGGCATTACTGATAGTAATGTTCATGTCAGAAACCTGGAGCTCAGACATCTGCTCCCCAGCGGAGCACTCCGCCTTTCTGGAGCCCCATCAAAGAATGTACAAACTGTGCTGTTAGACTGCCAACAAACACATGAAAGAATGCTCAACATCATTAATCATAGAGAAATGCAAATCAAAACTACAATGAGATATCATCTCACACCAGTCAGAATGGCCATCATCAAAAAATCTAGAAACAATAAATGCTGGAGAGGGTGTGGAGAAAAGGGAACGCTCTTGCACTGTTGGTGGGAATGTGAATTGGTACAGCCACTATGGAGAACAGTATGGAGGTTCCTGAAAAAACTACAAATAGAACTACCATATGACCCAGCAATCCCACTACTGGGCATATACCCTGAGAAAACCATAATTCAAAAAGAGTCATGTACCAAAATGTTCATTGCAGCTCTATTTATAATAGCCCAGAGATGGAAACAACCTAAGTGCCAATCATCAGATGAATGGATAAAGAAGATGTGGCACATATATACAATGGAATATTACTCAGCCATAAAAAGAAATGAAATTGAGCTATTTGTAATGAGGTGGATAGACCTAGAGTCTGTCATACAGAGTGAAGTAAGTCAGAAAGACAAATATCGTATGCTAACACATATATATGGAATTTAAGAAAAAAAAATGTCATGAAGAACCTAGGGGTAAGACAGGAATAAAGACACAGACCTACTGGAGAACGGACTTGAGGCTATGGGGAGGGGGAAGGGTGAGCTGTGACAAAGCGAGAGAGAGGCATGGACATATATACACTATCAAACGTAAGGTAGATAGCTAGTGGGAAGCAGCCGCATAGCACAGGGATATCAGCTCGGTGTTTTGTGACCGCGTGGAGGGGTGAGATAGGGAGGGTGGGAGGGAGGGAGACGCAAGAGGGAAGACATATGGGAACATATGTATAACTGATTCACTTTGTTATAAAGCAGAAACTAACACACCGTTGTAAAGCAATTATACCCTGATAAAGATGTTAAAAAAAAAAAAAAAAAAAAACTGTGCTGTTACCAGGCAGCAGGCTAGTGACCACAGCCAACTGTAACACTGGCATGGAGCTTTCCCCGATGGAGAAAAACAAAAGTGACTACCTCAGTAAAAGGTGAATACAGTTTTTCCTGAATTAAGCACTCATGTAACTCACTTGAAAGTGAAAGGTATCAACACTCCAAGTTCAGAGCCACTCCTCAAAAACTACTGTAGTTATTCCTGGAAGGTTCTAGAGATCTAAACAATCCCAGACATATTAAATAAAAAATTTCGTGTGAGCATTTTAATGTGGAGAGGATTCTGAGCGTTTATATGATTTTTAAGGGATATATGACCCCAAAAGAACTTTTATTTCTAAGATTAAAAACACTTCCCACGATCCACAAGATTTCCATCCCCAGTAGGAATACTAGGGAGAGAGAAGTACAGGGCCAGCCTTCTACATAAACACTATCTGACTGCACATTTTAGGGTTAGCCCACCTTTTGGCAAATCAAGGAGAGCTCCCCATGAGCCCGATAGTCAGTTAGTCAATAAATATTCATTGAGCACCTACTATGGGTGAAGCGCTAGTTGTCAGCAGTGAGCTACTATTCAGGAGAGGCAGAAAACATTGTTCAAAGCATGCACTCTGTAGCCAGATGGCCTGAGGTCAAATTCTTACCCTGTCACTTCCTGGCTGTGACCTTGGGCATGTTACTTGAACTCTCCCTGCTTTAGTTTCCTCATCTATAAATGGAGATAATTCCAGTGTGTGTCACATGTCTATGAGAATTAAATGAACAATGTATGAAAAGCACTGTAACAGTGAGCAGCCCCAGTGAACTCTCAATATGATTATCAATATCATTAGCAAGCATTGTCAGCTAGTTATATACAGACTTCCCATCTCTGTGACAGCTTCAGAAGAAACATACCTTGTCTCCTTCACCTCACTACCTGAAGGCAGAGAGAATGGAGGAGAGTTCCCTCAAGGTTTCCTTCTTATGTGGCTTTAAAACAGAGGACCAAATATAGTTTCAGGCGTTCTGGGTTATATGCAGCATAATATTGCCTATTTAGAACCCCAAAGACTGGCCTGCAGTTGTCAAAACTCTCTTAGCCCAACTTCTTAGTAAACTTGGAAGATTTCCCATCAGCATTCCTAGAAGCCCTAAGCTAGGCCCAAATTATTCTCAGAAGGTCCCTGCAGGGCCTAAGTCGGGCTGATCTAACTCCAATTCTTGTTCAGCCTCATCTGTTGACTTAATGTGCAAACTATAAGGAAAACCCCTAGAACTGTTCTGTACTTGGGAATGACATTTAGTGAAGTTAATAAATATCAAAGAACACAATGCTTATTCCCTTAAGAAGGGAACACTAGAAGCAATCATTCTATTTCCTTTATTTGCCTCAGCCTAAGAAAATAATCTCAGTGATCCCTTGCCTCCTAATAATCTCTCAAGCTTCTTCCTGGGTTTAGAATAATCTTCCCACACACATACACTTTTGAGAGAAAAATACTTTTTCTATAGAGGTTTTGCTAACAAAGTAGAATTCTGTTTTCCATTCTAGTCTACCTAACAATCATGCAAAACCCATTTCAAAGTCATATTCACAGCAGGATATAAAAGATAATGAAATTATAAAGCATACTTTTAAAAAAATAACCACTCTATTCTAATAGTACCTTATATCTTATAATATTACCTATGTATATTTTTGGTTTAAAAAATATCCCTTCACACACTTCCAAATCTGTCTTTTTAGAATGGAACCCATTCTTAAGCAGAGAATTTTCATATCAGTGCCTCTTCACATGCTATGAATACCTAGAATGCATAAACAGGGTTCTGAGTATACTACTAGATTATTTGATCAATCATCTGAGGCAGAATGGGGAGGATCTCACATCTGTAATTATTGGTATGATGACTTCAGGGAGGTAGGAATATGTCTGTCTTACTTACCATCTTCCCTGAAGCTAGCACAATGTCCAACGTACATTAAACATTCAATATTCATATAGTAAAAGCATAAATAAATGAATTCCCATTTATTGACCTGATCACAGATGAAGATTAAATCTGCTAATTTTGAGTTTAGATTCTGAGTTGCATTAGGACTTTACAGAAAGATTTTGGAGAGAACTTAAGCATAAAGATATTATAATTATGAAGAAATTGTGGCATCTTATAGAACCTAAAGGCAAAAATGCACCTCAGAGTCAGTCTCAATGGGGATTGAAGCATAAGAAGAAACCCAAGGTATCTTCTCTCTCTGCTCTACTGCTTGTTATGCCACTTCATTCTTCTTTCTCCCTGCAAGTTGACTTTAATTGATATACAGAATGAATGTGTGAATTTTAAGTCAAAATCCCAACGACAGTCCTAGCTTCTTAACAGGATCCACATATGGAGATTACCTCACCTTTGTATTCATAAAGTCTGTGGCCAGAGGATGGGGTAGAAAAGCCTTTGAAGCAATCAGAGCTAGTGTCAACATGTTAAGGTGAGGTACCCTGCATATCACCAGTAATAGCAAGGGCCTAAACAGCAACACTTATAGAAGAACCAAACTCAAAAAGGGAACTTCCCTCTTATCTAAGATGAAATATAGGAAGGAGCCTTCCTAGTTTAAAGCCACTTGCTCCCACGCAGAGGTAAATGCTGTGCCTTCACTCTCTGAATGCTTTAAAGTTGTGTCTCTTATCTTGAATGATGCGACCCAGAATGATATCTAGGCATTTGCTGTTCAAGTTAAATGTCTATCTTTGCCATCAGAGTCTTGAGAGATTAGGGTGACCATAAAATTTAGCTTCCAAATCAGGACATTTTGAGAGAAGATACTATCAATAATTATCCTGAGCAACGGTTGTAAGCAGGGAATGTCTCAGGGAAAGTGAGATATGTCATCTTATGAATAATGTACAAACTGGTATTCTCTGCTTCCTCACCCACATGGAGGAATGTGATTTTAGCTGACGGCTTCAAGTCTGTATGTTCTCAGTCCAGTTCTTCTGAGCGAATAACTCCTATCTTTCGATACCAGTTCCAACAAATTGGAAAAAACCAATTACTCATGACCAAGGAGGTGGGGTCACATTATAAGAGAACAGATTCTGGTAGCTCTGCAGTCCTAACTCTGTGTTTGTATGGAATGGAGTAGAGAGAGGAAGCATTGCATTTCCAGAAAAATGGAGACTCGGGGAAGACAAATGTTGGGATTTTATCCTACTTATTAAAAGGTTTAATGGTGTGCACAAGTCCTGGAAACCAGAGAATTCCCATCAAAATGACTATACAATGAGTTTGCCTGCCACAGTGCCATGGATGCTTGCAAAAGACATGAGATTCCTGTGTCAGAGACAAAGGACTTTATTACTCACGGAAAAAGCAGCCACTGCCCACCACTGTTAAGCTGTGGCCTATGACACCGATTCCTGCATCACCAACTGGCCATATTGCCTACAATAAGTCATTTGGCTTTTCAGATATTTAGTCTCCTCACCTTTATTTTTGTGCTGTGCAGACCCTAAAATAGGTTTTAAACTAGTTTACTTAAGCGACAGTTGAGAAATTATTGTTTTTCCTGAGCTCATAAGGGAATAGTGGAATCAATTACCCCATACTTTTAAAAGGTTACTATGTTATACAATAAATCACTATATAGCTTGAGATTATGAGGAAGATATATTTATCTGTAATTAAAATTATAAATATAGAACAAGAGACTCCTTTTGGAGGACACTGTTCAAATAACACTGGAATCAAACTTGACCATTTATAGAGCTCCACTACTGTGTTGATTTAGCAGAAAGCAATGAAGTGTTAGGTTGTGAATGTGAGTTTGAAACAGGAACTCTCTTGGGTGAATGCCTTTGAACCACACCAAATCTTTTCTTTTGATAAAACCCCCCTCAGACTTTCCAACTGATTATACATATTTGCCCTTTATGCTTCATCAGTTACTCAACTTGTAGATAAAAATAAAATGTTTTGCTCAGTGAATCTGTTCAATTGTAATCCCTGTAATTATGACTTTATTTTTAAATGATCCATGCTGTATTTTTTATGCTGTAAAATAAATTAGAATGTTGTTTTTGGGAATTTCAATCTATTCTTTGTGGCAACATAAGGTAATAATTTTGCTCTACTTTCAAATCAGACTTTTCATTGCAGCTTCTCTCGCTGTCCTCTGGAGTGTTAACTACATGTGAAATCTGATACTAATTAGACGAATAGTTATACATAGCCCTACTTCTTTCAATTATTATATTTACTATGAATTATTTAATTATAGATTTCCACAAAAATATACTGATGATGGTGTTTTCAGGGTTTTCCGTCCTTATTCTCATTAGAACATCTTCCTGATCTTTTGAAAGGAATTTGTGTGTGTTTATCATCGTTTTTTAAAAAATCGTTTTTAGGAATTTCTAAGCCATGAAGTGATACAGACTTTTTAATTTTGTGACAGGGTTTTTAATTGAACAAAATGTCCTTTGAAATGCAGTAGCAAAAAAGGTTCTCCTTCCACTACATTCATGGAAAGAGAAGTATTAAAAACTGGAGGTTTTTCTTTTCTCCTACGGCATCCATTTTTCTGTTCATAACTGTGATGTTTTTACTTCAGAAACAGCTTATAGCTGGTTCCAAATGGAGTGGTAGCTTAGAATTGTGTGCACATCAGTTTTAGCTAAAGAAATTTTAGGTGCTCATCCGTGCATTACTAGAGAGGTAAAATTTCCAGATTTTTACTAAGAATGTACAAACAAACCATGTCAAATCATTGCTCCATCATGTCCTGCTACAAAATCTAAATGTTTCAGAAACCAGGTAAATTAAATGTGGCCACCTAACAAATCTGTATGGAATCTGTTTATTTTCTCAGGCACATTTGTAAAAGCAGCAATAAGCCATGATCCAATTGATAAATACTCAATTTACCAGGTAAAAAATTATGACCATAACATCAATATATTTAGTCAAAAGATAAAATTAATTTTTAAAGTGTATTCAAATTTTTAGCCTCTGTGATGATTCATTTATCGTGAATGAATGACAATATTCATTCAATCATTCATTCTCAATATTTTCCAGACTCTGAAGAACATTTGCCTGGTGGACAAAGTCTCTGCCCTAATTGAAGAGCTGACCTTCTAGTGCAGGAGTCTAGCAGTAAACTAGCAATAAAATAAATCAAGTAATTAAATAAGTATAAAAGGTGATGAGTACAAGAAGGAAAATAACCAGCTTATTCTGAGAGAGAATAAAAATGATGATGTTAGACAGATAGGATGGGCAGGAAATGTCTCTCTATTAAACTGAGACCCAGAAGATGAGAAATAGTTGTAGTTCTTGTAATTCTGCTAGAGCAAGGAAAACAACTGAACAATCAGAAAAGAGGTTGTTGATTAAGAGAGTTTGCTGATCATGGAGCAGAAGATCTGGAACAAAAGTGGCCAAGGAAGAGTGAGTCAGATAGGCAAATATACAGAGCCCAGTATGGAGATGAGGTAATAATAGATAGCTGGGGGCTTGGACTTTATATCATCACTGAGGTGAACCGGGAAGAGAGGCATAATTGAATTAATTGTAATAAATTCTTAGTTAAAAGTAAGCATTATTCCAGCATTGAGGTCTCAAATATCAATATTTTGCTAGGTGGTGTGACATCCTAAACCAACTGACTAGCTATTGAAGCACCACTGCTCAAATTTGTGATGACATAATTTTTTTATCATTATTTTCAACTAATTATAATAGTTTAAAAATAAAACATGATAAATTTGTATGACGTATTTTTGAGACTACCTAATCCCTATACTTCTTAGTAGGCTGACATTCAGTGAGAGTAGAACTAGGTACTAATGGATTTTGACTCCCTACCACTCCTGAAACTTTTACCTCGATAAACACACTGTCATATGATGGTTTTAGGATAACAAAGTATTGTGTGCTAAATCACTTTTTCTTTACTATGTAAAGCTGGTTATTGCAAAGTTGGCTCAGTTGATTATTGCCAATGCTTATGGTTAATAACTGAGTTAGCTTTGCTCTCTTCCAAGTCCTCATGTTGCACCACTAAAACAACCAGTTTTCACAAAAGATCGTATTTGTTGTTGTCGTTGTTAAATTACCTGTTACAAAAACGACTCAAAGCACAATTTCTAAAATCACAGGTAAATGTGTCATATTTAAAGGATGTTCAGTACATTCTTTTGTCATATGGTAAAATTCTTGCTTCATACTGAAGTAGAGATATAAAAAATGTATGTGACTTGCTGAAATCATAAAGAAAAACTATGGTGAAAAAGAGAAGTGAATGCCCAGGCTTGACAGAAAGAATAATGAGACTCCAATTACCTTAAAAGTAACCACTATCATATGATCACTAACATGACCCAGAAAGAACTGCCTAGCCATTTACAGGCAAATGTGGTAGAACAGGAGGAGAAAGTTTCAGGTTAACCAATCATTTGAAGTTTCCATCTTCCTTAAAAAAGTAAGAGTGAAAAGAATGGGTTTTTTCATCCTCATTGTCAAGAGAGAGAAACAGAAGTCTGTTAGAAGCTGAAAAATCTGGTTGTCTGGAGGTTACCTAAGAATAACAGAATTAGAAACACCAGCTCCTATAAACATAGAAGTCATAGTCTGAGAGGCAGAGATTTACTTAGAGCAGTGGTCTCCAACCTTTTTGGCACCAGGGACAGGTTTCGTGGAAGACAATTTTTCCACGGACTGGGGTGGTGGGGGAAGGTTAAGGTGGTAATGTGAGCGATGGGGATCGATGGGGAGTAGCACATGAAGCTTTGCTTGCTCACCTCCTGCTGTGCGGCCTGGGGGTTGGGGACCCCTGACTTAGAGAACGTAATGACATAGCAAGGAACTCCAGTAAAATGTAGAAAAGATTTTTAAAATGGTAACCTCCAGAGAAATACATTAGGTTATCTTTTCTTCTCTCCTAAAGAGTTGAAGTCAGTTCGTTGACATAGAACCATAGGTTGAACCCTGGCAAACTGAGAGCACAGTCATAACATGGTGAGTTCTTGATGTGTCTAAATGACACGTATCCTGAAGGGCATTATGACTTGGCCACCAGAAGCAATGGCTATATTACTTCATATGACAAGGTATCCAAATGTTTTTCCCCAAATCCAAAGGCCACTGACCTTTGAGAGCTTTCCATAATGACACCAAGAAGTGAGAGCAAGAAAACACTCTGAATTTGGTTGTAGAATAGACTCTGCTGGCCCCAAAGGACAAGCTCATTTTGCTTGCATAAGACATGACTGACAGGAAATGTTACACGTTCAGGCAGCAGAGCTGAAAAATGTGATAAGTAGTAAATGTGTAGTTCTAGAGAACATTGACCTTCTGGTCCATGAAGGAAAAGCAAAAGATTGTGAATTACTATTTTGGTTAGGAAGAAAGAGCAAATCCAGGCTGACTGCATCAAGGATGCAGTCTCATCATTTTACTACAAGAGTAATAAGAAAGAAGTACTTTCCATGTTACAGTTTCCATGTCAAAATCCAATCCAACTAAGGATGTCTTCAAAAGAAATAAGGTTCCCAGGGTGGTTGGTACTAAGAAGTCTAGACTAAACCCTATCAGTCACAAAGTTATCTTTAACTAGAACTTTTCAGCCATACATGGTCAAAGAGGCTAAAGATACTTAGGTTAGAAGGCATAATGGTGCCACAAGCTTCCTGCCACATGTTCACATCACTGAAAGAAGTGATGTTAACAGATTAATTCCCCTTCATGTGTCTCTGAGTTACAGTGATACAAAACAATGAGTACCAAAAGACATAAGTGGGGCAGAGTCAAGATGGCAGCGGGGGAAGTCATGGAGTTTGCATCTCCCCACAACCAGGGCGCCTGCTGGATGCTGGTGGGGGACCAATGACCAAGGAGACGGGAGGAACCCCCGAGCAATGGGGTAGGACGTGGGGGAATGAGGGGGGAGGAGAAGTGGAGGCCAGACAGGAACAGTGCCCCTGAGGGCTAGCTGGGAGGGGGGAGGGGTTCCCATACCTGGAGGGACCCTTGGGGACTCAGAGGAACAGGGGGGAGTGGGCCTAGTGCTTCCCCTGCCCAGTCAGGCCCGGGAAGCCTGAGGGGCTTCCAGGCTGGGTTCTCTGCCCTCTGAGGTCTCCTCTGAGCTGCATTGGTCCTAGGGGTGTAAGAGAGAGGGGGATGGGGGAGAAGAGGAGAGGCAGGTGGGAGGGGCACTCTGGGATCAGAGGATCATGGGAGGCATGGAGGGCATTTCTCCCAACCACTCAGCCCTGGGAGCCTGTTGGGCTTCTGGGTCTGGTCTCCTGCCTTTTGGGGCCCCCTCCCACCACGTGGCTCCTAGGGGCATAGGAGGGAGGGAGGTGGTGGAAGAGAGGCCAACGGAGAGGAGCCCTCCAGGATCAGAGGATGGGGGGAACATGCCTAGCGTTTCTCCTGCTCACTTGGGCCCAGTGAGCCTGTTGGGGCTCTGGACCTTGTCCTCCAACCTCCAAGGCCAGAGACACTCCTGGGGCCCTCCTCCCTTGAGCCTAAGCCCTGCTCCCCACAGCCAAGGCCTTTTCTCTCTTTTTTTTTTCTCCTCTTTTTATACTACTGTGGTCTGGTTTACCTTCCAGTTGTTGTTTCATCAATATATATTCTAATACCTGTTACTTTTCTAATCTTATTTTATTTTTTACTCTTTGTTATTGTTCTGCTCCTTTTTTCTTTCTTCCTTTTTTTTTTTTTTTTTTTTTTTGTTGCCACCCTGTGCAGGTTGCAGGATGTTGATTCACGAGCCAGGGGTTGAGCCAGAGCTCCTGTGATGGGAGCTCTGAGTCTGAAACATTGGACTAACAGAGAATATCAGTCCCCAGGGTATATTCTTTGGAGTGAGGTCTCCCAGAGGTCCTCATCTTGGCACCAAGATCCAGCTCTACCCAACAGCCTACAAACTCCAGTGCTGGAAGTCTCAGGCCAAACAACCAGTATGACAGGAACACAATCCCACCCATCAAAAAAAAAAAAAAAAAAAACCGAGATGACAAAAAAATATGTCACAGATGAAGGAGCAAGGTAAAACTCTACAAGACCAAATAAATGAAGAGGAAATAGGCAACCTACCTGAAAAAGAATTCAGAGTAATGATAGTAAAGATGATTCAGAATCTTGGAAATAGAATGGAGGCACAGATTGAGAAAATACAAGAAATGTTTAACAAATATCTAGAAGAACCAAAGAAAAAACAAACAGAGGTGAACAACACAATAACTGAAGTGAAAAATACACTAGAAGGAATCAATAACAAAATAACTGAGGCAGAAGAACAAATAAGTAGCTGGAAGACAGAATGGTGGAAATAACTGACAAGGGGCAGAATAAAGATAAAAGAATGAAAAGAATTGAAGACAATCTCAGAGACCTCTGGGACAACACTAAATTTACCAACATTCAAATTATAGGGGTCCTAGAAGAAGAAGAGAAAAAGAAAGTGTTTGAGAAAATATTCAAAGAGATTATAGTGGAAAACTTCCCTAACATGGGAAAGGAAATAGTCAATCAAGTCCGGGAAATGCAGAGAGTCCCATACAGGATAAACCCTATGAGAAACACACCAAGACACATATTAATCAAACTAACAAAAAATAAACTCAAAGAAAAAATATTAAAAGCAGCAAGGGAAAAGCAAAAAATAACATACAAAGACATCCCCATAAGGTTATCAGCTGATTTTTCAGCAGAAACTCTGCAGGCCTGATTTTTCAGCAGAAACTCTCTGAAGGGAGCGGCAGGATATACTTAAAGTGATGAAAGAGAAAAACCTACAACCAAGATTACTCTACCAGCAAGAATCTCATTCAGATTCAGTGGAGAAATCAAAAGCTTTTCAGACAAGCCAAAGCTTAGAGAATTCAGCACCACCAAACCAGTTTTACAACAAATGCTAAAGAAACGTCTCTAGGCAGGAAACACAAGAGAAGAAAAGGACCTACAAAAACAAACCCAAATCAATTAAGAAAATGGTAATAGGAACATACATATCGATAATCACCTTGAATGTAAATAGATTAAATGCTCCCCCCAAAAACACAGACTGGCAGAATGGATACAAAAACAAGACCCATATATATGCTGTCTACAAGAGACCCACTTCAGACCTAGGGACACATAGAGACTGAAAGTGAGGGGATGGAAAAAGATATTTCATGTACATGGAAATCAAAATAAAGCTGGAGTAGCAATACTTGTATCAGATAAAATAGACCTTAAAATAAAGACTGTTACAAGAGATAAGGAAGGACACTACATAATGAACAAGGGCTCAATCCAAGAAGAAGATATAACAATTATAAATATTTATGCACCCAACATAGGAGCACCTCAATACATAAGGCAAATGCTAACAACCATAAAAGGGGAAATTGACAGTAACACAAAAATAGTAGGTGACTTTAACACCCCACTTACACCAATGGACAGATCATCTAAACAGAAAATAAATAAGGAAACACAAGTTTTAAATGACACAATAGACCAGATAGATTTAATTGATATTTATAGGACATTCTACCTGAAAGTGGCAGAATACACTTCCTTTTCAAGTGCACATGGAATATTCTCCAGTATAGATCACATCTTGGGTCACAGATAAAGCCTCAGAAAATTTAAGAAAACTGAAATCATATCAAGCACATTTTCTGACCACAACACTATGAGACTGGAAATCAATAACAGGAAAAAAACTGTAAAAAACACACATACATGGAGGCTAAACAGTGTGCTACTAAATAACCAAGAGATCACTGAAGAAATCAAAGAAGAAATTAAGAAATACATAGAAACAAATGACAATGAAAACACGATGACCCAAAACACATGGGATGCAGCAAAAGCAGTTCTAAGAGGGAAGTTTATAGCAATTCAATCTTCCCTCAAGAAACAAGAAAAATCTCAAATAAACAATATAAACTTACACCTAAAGCAACTAGAGAAATAAGAACAAAGAAAACCCAAAGTCAGTAGAAGGAAAGAAATCATAAAGATCAGAGCAGAAATAAATGAAATAGAAATGAAGAAAACAATAGCAAACATCAATAAAACTAAAAGCTGGTTCTTTGAGAAGACAAACGAAATTGATAAACCTTTAGCCGGACTCATCAAGAAGAAAAAGGGAGAGGATGCAAAGCAATAAAATTAGAAATGAAAAAGAAGAAACCACAACTGACACCACAGAAATACAAAGGATTATAAGAGACTGCTACAAACAACTATATGCCAAAAAAATGGAAAACCACAAAGAAATGGACAAATTCTGGGAAAGGTACAACTTTCCTGAACCAGGAAGAATAAGAAAATATAAACAGACCTATCACAAGTAATGAAATTGAAACTGTAATAAATATCTTCCAACAAACAAAAGTCCAGGACCAGATGGCTTCACAGGTGAATTCTAGCAAACATTTAGACAAGAGCTAAAACCTATCCTTCTCAAACTCTTCCAAAAAATTGCAGAGCGAGAAACATTCCCAACTTTATTCTATGAAGCCACCACCACCCTGATCCCAAAACCAGACAAAGATATCATAAAAAAAGAAATTACAGGCCAATATCACTGAAGAACATAGATGCAAAAATCCTGAACAAAATACTAGCAAACAGAATCCAACAACATATTAAAAGGATCATACACCATGATCTAGTGGGATTTATCCCAGGAATGCAAGGATTCTTCCATATACACAAATCAATCAATGTGATACACCATATTAACAAATTATAGAATAAAAACCATATGATCATCTCAATAGATGCAGAAAAAGCTTTTGACAAAATCCAACACCCATTTATGATAAAAACTCTCCAGAATATGGGCATAGAGGGAACCTACCTCAACATAATAAAGGCCATATATGACAAACCCACAGCAAACATCATACTCAACGGTGAAAAACTGAAAGCATTTCCACTAAGATCAGGAACAAGACAAGGATGTCCACTCTCGCCATTCTTATTCAACATACTTTTGCAAGTCCTAGCCATGGCAATCAGAGAAGAAAAAGGAATAAAAGGAATACAAATCGGAAAAGAAGAAGAAAACTGTCAGTCTTTACAGATGACATGATGCTACGCATAGAATATCCTAAAGATGCCACGAGAAAACTACTAGAGCTAATCAATGAATTTGCTAAGGTTGCAGGATACAAAATTACTGCACAGAAATCTCTGGCATTCCTATACACTAACAACAAAATATCATAAATAGAAATTAAGGAAACAATCCCATTTATCATCATAACAAAAGGAATAAAATACCTAGGAATAAACCTACCTAAGGAGGTGAAAGACTTGTACTCAGAAAACTATAAAACACTGATGAAAGAAATCAACGATGATGTAAACAGATGGAGAAATATACCATGTTATTGGATTGGAAGAATCAATATTGTGAAAATGACTACAATCTACAGATTCAATGCAATCCCTATCAAACTACCAATAGCATTCTTCACAGAATTAGAACAAAAAATTTTACAACTTGTATGGAAATACAAAATACTCTGAACAGCCAAAGCAATCTTGAGAAAGAAAAACGGAGCTCAGGGAATCAGGCTCCCTGACTTCAAACTATACTACAAAGCTACAGTAATCAAGACAGTATGGTACTGGCACAAAAACAGAAATATAGATCAATGGTACAGGACAGAAAGCCCAGAGATAAACCCATGCACCTATGGTGAACTAATCTATGACAAAGGAGGCAAGAATATACAATGGCAACAAGACAGCATCTTCAATAACTGTTGCTGGGAAAACTGGACAGCTACATGGAAAAGAATGAAATTAGAACACTACATAACACCATACAAAAAAATAAACTCTAAATAGATTAAAGACCTAAATGTAAGACCGGATACTATAAAACTCTTAGAAGAAAACATAGGAAAAACACTCTTTAACATAAACCACAGCAAGATCTTTTATGACCCACCTCCTAGAGTAATGGAAATAAAACAAAAATAAACAAATGGGACCTAATTAAACTTAAAAGCTTTTGCACAGCAACGGAAACCATAAATAAGATGAAAAGACAACCCTCAGAATGGGAGAAAATATTTGTAATTGAAGCAATGGACAAAGGATTAATCTCCAAAACATACAAACAGCTCATGGAACTCAATATAAAAAAAACAATCCAACTAAAAAATTGGCAGAAGACCTAAATAGACATTTCACCAAAGAAGACATACAGATGGCCAAGAGATACATGAAATGATGCTCAACAGCACTAATTATTAGAGAAATGCAAATAAAAACTACAATGAGATATCATCTCACACCAGTCAGAATGGCCATCATTAAAAAAATCTACAAATGATAGATGCTGGACAGGGTGTGTGGAGAAAAAGGAACCCTTTTGCACTGTTGGTGGGAATGTAAACTGATACAGCCACTATGGAGAACAGTATGGAAGTTTCTTAAAAAACTAAAAATAGCACTACCATATGACGCAGCATTCCCACTGCTGGGCATATACCCTAAGAAAACCATAATTCAAAAGAACACATGTACCCCAGTGTTCATTGCGGCACTATTTACAATCGCCAGGACATGGAAACAACCTAAATGTCCAACGATAGATGAATGGATAAAGAAGATGTGGTACATATATACAATGGAATATTACTCAGCCATAAAAAGGAATGAAATTGGGTCATTTGTAGACATGTGGATGGACTTAGAGTCTGTCATACAGAGTGAAGTAAGCCAGAAAGAGAAAAACAAATATTGTATATTAACGCATATATGTGGAATCTAGAAAAATGGTACAGATTAACCTATTTGTAGGGCAGCAATAGAGATGTAGATGTAGAGAACAGACATGTGGACACGGCGGGGGAGGGGAGGGTGGGACAAATTGGGAGATTAGGTTTGAGATAAATACACTACCATGTGTAAAACAGATAGCTAGTGGGAACCTGCTGTATCGCACAGGGAGCTCAGCTTAGTGCTCTGTGACAACCTAGATGGGTGGGATGGGGGGAGTTGGAGGGAGGTCCAAAAGGGAGGGGATATAGGAATACATAAAGCTGATTCACTTCATTGTACAGCAGAAACTAACACAACATTTTAAAGCAATTTTACTCCAGTCAAAAAAAACAGACATAAGACCATCACATTCTGAACCAAAGTAAGCAGTTCTCTCTCTAGTAATAGCATTGTCCAGTAGGCAGCCTCAGCTACAAGTGGCTATTGAATACTTGAAAGGTGGCTGGTGATGTGTTGTTAGTACAAAATATGAACTAGATTTAGAAGACCTAGTACCAAAAAATGTAAAATAGTTTATTAATAATCTTTACATTTACTACATGTCAAAATTATAGTCTATTAGAGATATTAGGTTAAATAAAATATATTATTAAAATAATTTTATCTGTTTCTTTTAAATTTTTAATGTAACTACTAGAAAATTTTAAATTGCCTATGTGTCTCACAATATATTTCTATTAGACGGTGCTGAGTTTCAGTTGCCATCTGGTCCTGACTAAAAAAACAAAACAAAACAAAACAAAACAAAAAACAGCAATGGACACAGGAGTTTCCTCTTCCAGGAAGTCTTGACTGGAAACTGAGCCCTACCACACAGTCTTTGTATCACTAAGAAGCTGATATGAAAGGCTGTACTTTTCCAAGGTGACTAAGAATCTAGGAAATCTGTGATTCTACAAAAATTAAGCCAGAGAGCTATGAAATAAACTGTTGGAAACTGTAAGGGCTTTTAAAAGAACAAGAGAAAAGGGGCTCAAAGAATCATGGGAATAGACCTCACTCAGACAGATGTACTAAAGATAATCAATGTGAGAATTGTGTGAATTCAGATGTAGAAATTAAAGTGGGACATACTCCAGAATGTATATGTAATCTTGCTGTAGGCATACTTCCAAATAAACCAATCCCAACAGTGAGGCTTTTGTTGTGACATACTGAGAATTCGCTTGTTCTACATCTAACCTGATGCCCTTCTTGTATTCCCTCCTATACTACAGAGCTAGAAAGCTGAAAAGTACATATCCTAGACTCCATAACAGCTTGGCTTCTAGATGTGAGTTTGGTTATATGAATCAAATTCAAAATACAAGACCTGAGTTTGGAACTGAGTACATGGTAAAGTGCAGAGCAGGAGCATTGATGTTGCAAGCTTGATTCTCAGATTGATAGCTGGAAGGGTGAAGCTTCAGTTGGATAGGCAGCTCTCTGATGGTGGCCAGGAGCAGCTCCTTGGCAGCCCAGTTTTTCCATGAAGATTTGGGAGTTACTCCTAGAAGCTCAGTCTAATACCTGTCTCTTCAGCTATAAAATGTACACAAAAATTGTACCTATCTTATAGGCTTTTTGAGAGGAGTAATGAACAAATGCATAAAAAGGATTAGCACAATGATTGTCACCTAGAAAGCAATTAATAACTATTAGCTATTATTAGAATTTTAATGTTAGCTATTAGGATTTTTTTTCTGTTCAGTAGGGAATCAGAAATGTCAGTATCTATTAAAACTGCAATAGGGATAATTAATTTTTTAATTCGGAGACCCGTTAGTTTTCACTATTACTGTTGTAGTTTACCTATGGCTATTGATTATCTATAAATATTACCACTGAAACAACAACAGCATAATATGCAATTTCAAGGTTTTAGTTTGATTTTTTTCTCCCTTAGATAAGAAGCATGGAGTCACAAATTCACTGACATTTTCTTGCTTATTTTTCTTTTTTTAAACTTTTTATTTTATATTGGAATATAGTTGATTAACAATGTGTTTGTTTCAGGTGTACAGCAAAGTGATTCAGTTATATATATACATGCATCTATTCTTTTCAAATTCTTTTCCCATTTAGGTTGTTACATAATATTGAACAGAGTTCCCTGTGCTATACAGTAGGTCCTGTTGGTTATCCGTGACGAGGAGAAAGGATAGTTAGGGAGTTTGGGATTGACATGTACACACTGCTATTAGGATTTGAATTCAGGGCCGATCATGGAGGAGGTTTGCATAGCAAGTGAGATTTTGGCCAGAGGTAAAACTGATTAAGCTTTCTTCCTATGAAGAGCCAAGATAAGTTCCTTAATCTGGAGATGAAGAGAAGTTGGAGAAGTAACTCTCTTAAGCACGTAAGAATAAGAGATCTGAACGACAAGAACTTGCCACACAGCAATATTCCAGGAAGTTAATTACCTGGGACTGTTCAGGAAAACGTGTACAGACAGAGGGGCCATAAATAGAAACCTCTCATTCAAAATTATAACAAAAAATTATTAATGCTTAACTCTCATACTAATGGAGAACGTTAAATGAAGGTTGGACTTATTTTCTAAGACTCTATTGCTGACTTCATTTCCAGAGGGCACCATTAATTAATTCTTTAAATGTTTATTGGGCCTCCCAGGTGCCAGGCACTGGGAATAAAATGTCAGAAATCAAGTTCATGGCCAGTAGTTGAAATGGTGAGGGTTGATAGGAGCCAAAATGAGAAAGGAATGGAGTTTGAAAGTAATCAATCTTGGGAGATAGTTCTCAGGCTGGGTAGGAGTCAATGGCATAACATTCCCCATAAATGTTTTTCTCCTTCACTTTGCACCCTACATCAGCCTTCTTCCATATACCCTTTGCCCAAGATAGGATCAACAACGAATATAGAAGCAATGCTATGAGCTGCTTGGCCAAAAATAGGGGAGCAACTTTAATGTTTTTAAACAGTCTCAAATATACAAAGAAGTTATATGAGTATTGCGCAAAGAGATTTATTCTTGAATCATCTGAGAATAAGTCGCTGACATGATATACCATCACACTCATGTAGCTGATGTGCATTTCCTACAAACAGGACATTCTGCTATGCAACCACAACACAATCATGAAAAAAAGTTAACACTGATATATTACCACCAGCTAATCCTCAGACCTTACTGGAGTTTCACTGATTGTTACAATAATGTCCTTTATAGAATCCACTCCAGAGTCGTGCATTGCAACTAGTTGTCACATCTCTTTAGTCTCCTCCCCTCTGGAACAGTTCCCTGACTTTCATGAAGCGGGCATTTTTGAGGTTTATAGGTCATTTATTCTGTAGCATTATCCTCAGTTTTGGTTACTCCGATATTTTCTCATGATCAGATTAAAAATAACACAGATGAGAAGCTATATTCTTCTCATTTCATCCTATCAAGTGGCAAGCAATCTATTCCCACCATCACTACTAATTTCACTTTGATCACTTGATTAAGGTGGTTCTGCTAGGTTTCTCCACTGAAACCATATTCTTTAACACCCTGTACTTAATAAGTAGTTGGGGAGATGCATTTTTAAACTATGTAAATATCCCTTCCCTCACCAAATTTTTAATGTATTCACTTATCTATTTATATCAGTATGGATTCACGGTGTCTGATTTTATTCAATAGGTTATAATCCATTATTCTCATTACTTTTTTTGATGTTTGAATTGCCTCAGATTTGGTCAGTGGGAGTTCCTTCAAACTGGCTCTGTGTCAGGTTGATATTGTCCACATCATTCTTAGATCACTTTCTTACTTTCTAGCACAAAAGGATGTTCCAGATTTATACTGTACTTTCCCTGCCTCAGCCTGGAATTAGCCATTTCTCCAGGGACCCTGATTCCTTTTGGTTGAAAGTAAGAGTACTGTCAGCTGTCACCCACTTCAGGGAGTGCCTTAGCTACAGATAGCCACCTTGCCCAAAATCACACTCTACGCTGCGAAGGCAAGTGAGGCAGGTATGAAAGTCTGGAAGACCCAACTGCAACTGCAACCCACATCTAATCACTAGCTGTATTCATTGACATTGGGATGTTGCTTTCCCCAGGCCCTCTCAGTGGGCAGAGGTACTGTGTGTGTGTGTGAACATGAACACATTTACAAGAGTATTTATTTATTCATATATCTGTGGTAGGCTTAAATATGGCCCCCCAAAAGATATCTACATCCTAATCCTGGAAGATGTGAATGCTTCCTTATACAGTTGGAGGGTGGGGAATAAAAGAAGGAGAGCCTTTGTAGATATAATTAAATTAAAAATCTTGAGATGAGGAAGTTATCCTGGATAAGTGGGCTCAATGTAATCGAATGGGTCCTTATAAGAGAACAGCAGGAGCATCAGAATCAGACAAAGAGATACGATGATAGAAGCAAAGGCCAGGGTGATACAGGGCCACAAGGTCACAAGCCAAGGAATGCTGGCAGCTTGTAGAAGCTAAAAAAAGCAAGAAAATGGGTTCTCCCCTATAGCTTCCAGAAGGAATGCCCTGCCCAAACCTTGACTTCAGCCCAGTAAAACTGACTCTGCATTTCTAGCCTCCAGAACTGTGAGAAAATAAATTTCTGTTGTAAGCAACCAAGTTTTTGGCAATTTGTTATAGTAGCCATAGGAAATTAATCCAAAATCTATCACCACACGGAAGCCTTCCTCACCCAGCTCAGACCCTGATACCCCGTATTAGGCCACCACCCTCCTCACCATGCTGGGCTCCATCCTGTGGCAAAAAACCTACCGAGAGAATGACCTTCTCACCCTGCTCAAACTCGGAGACCTCATTCATGCTGGGCCACACTCTGTACAGATGCTCTCCACATCCTCCCGAGGTTCCAACTCTGCAGGCCCCACACCAGGCTGCCTTTCTGTGCGTATGTCCTCTTCCCTTTCTTTCACCCTTATAAGCATTCCAATCTGCCCTTCCATGGGTACATCTTTTTCCCATTGTTTGCAACGAAGTAAGCATCTTCTCTCTTCCCATCATAGGAGGCCAGACATTTGTTCTCTGAGAAACTAAACCAGAGAGTCTCCAGACCAGAGAATACCAGGCACCTGGGGGATTAAAGGAGTTTCTTCTGCCTTTCTCCAAGAAGGCTGTCAATCAACCCTGCACTCAACCGGAGAGGAGATTAAGGGAATCTTCTCTGGAGAAAGTGAGTAGCCTTAAAGAGGAGACCTATAGATACTGGTATTTGGAGGCACTCTCCCAACAAAGAGGCTATTCCACTGTTTATAAGTCAACAAGTTCCACTTAGGCACACAGGTTCTGATAAGGGTCTTCATATATAACACTTGATTTATTGGACAGCAAAGTACCACCTGATTATTCAGGGAAACCCAAAATTAAAGGTCTTTTAAAAAATCAAGAAGACAAAAGAACTCAGAAAAAAATAGTGCAGGGAATAGCAGAACACATTTTATTTTATTTTATTTTATTTTAACATCTTTATTGGGGTATAATTACTTTACAATGGTGTGTTAGTTTCTGCTTTATAACAAAGTGAATCAGTTATACATATACATATGTTCCCATATCTCTTCCCTCTTGCGTCTCCCTCCCTCCCACCCTCCCTATCCCACCCCTCCAGGCTGTCACAAAGCACCGAGCCAATATCCCCGTGCCATGCGGCTGCTTCCCACTAGCTATCTACCTTACTACGTTTGTTAGTGTGTATATGTCCATGACTCTCTCAGAACACATTTTAAAAGACATATCCTTAGAAAGATAAAAGAAAAATAGAATTATATAAAAGACAAATAGCAAGAAAGACCTCTTAGAAATTAAAATAAAATTGATTAAATTTTTAAACTCAGGAAAAAATGGTAACTATGCAAAATTATGGATGTGTTAATTGACCTGATTGTGGTAATCATTTCACAAAGTAAAGATGTATCCAATCAACATGTACATTTTAAATATATATAATTTTGTCAATTATACCTCAATAAAACTGGAGAAAACATTTTAAATAAATAAAAATTCAGTAGAAGAGTTGAACTTTAAAATTGAGGCTTTCTTCCACAAAGTAGAACAGAAAGACAAAGGAAATATAAAATTAGAAAGAAAAAGTGAGGAAAGACCCACCTCCTAGAGTAATGGAAATAAAACCAAAAATAAACAGATGGGACCTAATGAAACTTAAAACCTTTTGCACAGCAAAGGAAGCTATAAACAAGATGAAAAGACAACCCTCAGAATGGGAGCAAATATTTACAAATGAATCCAAGGACAAAGGATTAATCTCCAAAATATATAAATAGCTCATGCAGCTCAATATTAAAAAAACAAACAACCCAATTAAAAAATGGGCAGAAGACCTAAATAGATATCTCTCCAAAGAAGACATACAGATGGCCAAGAGGCACATGAAAAGCTACTCAACATCATTAATTATTAGAGAAATGCAAGTCAAAACTACCATGAGGTATCACCTCACACCAGTTAGAATGGGCATCATCAGAAAATCTACTAACAACAAATGCTGGAGAGGGTGTGGAGAAAAGGGAACCCTCTTGCACTGTTGGTGGGAGTGTAAACTGATACAGTCACTATGGAGAACAGTATGGAGGTTCCTTAAAAAACTGAAAATAGAATTACTGTATGACCCAGCAATCCCACTACTGGGCAGATACACACAGAAAACCATAATTCAAAAAGACACATGCACCCCAATGTTCATTGCAGCACTTTACATTGCATCTATTTACAACAGCCAGGTCATGGAAGCAACCTAAATGCCCATTGACAGATGAATGGATAAAGAAGACATGGTACATATATACAATGGAATATTACTCAGCCATAAAAAGGAACGAAATTGGGTCATTTGTAGAGACGTGGATGGACCTAGAGACTGTCATACAGAGTGAAGTAAGCCAGAAAGAGAAAAATAAATAGCATACATTAATGCATATATATGGAATCTAGAAACATGGTACAGATGAACTGGTTTGCAAGGCAGAAATAGAGACAGATGTACAGAACAAACATATGGACATCAAGGGGGGAAAGCAGGGGGTGGGATGTATTGGGAGATTGGGATTGACCTATATACACTAATATGTATAAAATAGATAGCTAATAAGAACCTGCTGTTAAAAATAATTAATTTTTTTTTTTTTTTTTTTTTTGCGGTACGCGGGCCTCTCACTGTTGTGGCCTCTCCCGTTGCGGAGCACAGGCTCCGGACGTGCAGGCTCAGTGGCCATGGCTCACAGGCCCAGCCGCTCCACGGCATGTGGGATCTTCCCGGACCGGAGCACGAACCTGTGTCCCCTGCATCGGCAGGCGGACTCTCAACCACTGCGCCACCAGGGAAGCCCAAATTTTTTTTAAAAGTGAGGAAAAAGAATATCATTCCAGGCTATATAACATCCAACTAATAGGAATTATAGAAAGAAAAATAGGGAAAACTATCAAAGATATAATGCCAAATTTATCAGAGATGAATGGCATAAACCTCAAGATTGACCCTCAATAAATAAAAGTAAAAAAAGGCTCACATCAAGACACATCATAATGAAATCTCTAAACACCAGGGATAAGCAGAAGACCCTAAAAGCTTCCAGGGAAAAGCTAGGTTGCATACAAACAGATAGGATTAGAATATAATTTTTCTATAATCTAGAATTCTATATTCAGCTACTCAATCAAACGGGAGGGTGGAATAACAATGTTTTCAGATCAGAATGGCTCAAAAATGTATTTCCCATGAACTCTTTCGTATCAGTCAGGAGAGGCCAGATTACAAGCAATGCCAAAATCTCAGCTGCTTAATTCAGCAAAGGCTTCTTTATTGGTATACCTGGAATTTATGTGAGTACAGGAGATTCTCCAGGTCAACCATCTTCCATGGCAATTTAGCAATCCAGGCTTAGTTTTGGTCTTATGACCATCTCTATACAAGGCATGGTATCTCCTCCCATGGGTAAAGAGTATGCTTTTGCACGAACTGGTACGTGTCACTTCTACTCACAGGCCACTGGCCAGAACTAGATAATGACCTATGTAGCTGCAAGGAGGCAATGAAGTGTCACCCTCCCATTTGTCCAGGAAGAGAGGAAAACTGATCATAGAGAAGTACTATAAGTGTCTACCAAATTTATTTTAAGAGGCCACTGTTGGATGTGTTAGACTCAAGCAAAGGAGTTATCCAAGAAAAGGGAAAATACGAGACACAGAAAATAAGAATTCCACATCATCAGGCCTGGAAAGCAATCAGTCCAGATTAAAGCAGGAGAATCCAGGGCTCTGGGAAAGGGGTCATGAAAGGAGGGGAAAAAAATGGAATTGACGGACTGTCTTACATGTGTGAGGATTTAGAAAAAATGATTATAGTTAGCTATAATGGAAAATATTAGAAAAGTTCTTAGAAAACAATGGAAATAAAAACTTGTGGTAATTAGGGAAAATGAAAGTTGTATAAGAAAGAAAATATAATTATATTCACTACTTGGCTTAGCAATAATATAATTTAACACAATAATGCAAACATTGACTATTACCTTGAAACAAAAACTATTATATAACTATATTGGAGTGGGAATGAAAAAAGGGGTGTAAGAGAGAGTTAAATACTCATCAGCCCATATTAAGAAGTCAATATTTAATGTCTAAAATTGGTATATCAAGGAATAAACATAGTATAGGTATTATACAACCACTCACATTGCTCCTACTGTCTCCTTTCTGAAGGTGCTGTATTCCAGGTGCTCAGCCTGGTCTGTATTCCAGGCTGAGCCACCACCCCCTCTTTATCACCTCTGCCAAGCTTCCCAGCTGGCTGGAGTTAAGGTGAAGTCCAGCACCTGGATGGCCCATACACCTCGCATGCTGAGACTGTCCATGCCAAGTCACCCTTCCACTCCTGGACTTCAATGGAATGCAACACCACAGGGTATGGGAGAAGCTTCTAGGAGGCCACCAAGGGCCAGATGGCATGATCCTGAACTACAGAAGAGTTAGCTCCCCATGGAGTGAACTCTGACCAAGGGGAAAAGGGAGATCAGAGCAAGCCAAGCAGATGAATTTCCATCCACGCAGTATTTGGGGATGGGGTTACTCATCACAACCCATGGGGACAAATCCATATGCTGAGTTGACATGCCTGCTAAGTACCCATCACGTAATGTATTACATGGCACTGCTTTGTAGCTTTCCTTGCCTCACTTCCCTTTTTTCTTACCTTCATCTACCTGGGCTTATACCACCCAAACTATCAAAACATTAACCCCTTAGTTAATCTGTTTTTAGAGAATCTAGGCTAAGACAGCATATTATTTTTATTTTTTATTTATTTATTTTTAAACATCTTTATTGGAGTATAATTGCTTTACAATGGTGTGTTAGTTTCTGCTGCATAACAAAGTGAATCAGCTATACATATACATATATCCCCATATCTCCTCCCTCTTGCGTCTCCCTCTCACTCTCCCTATCCCACCCCTCTAGGTGGTCACAAAGCCCCGAGCTGTTCTCCCTGTGCTATGTGGCTGCCTCCCAATAGCTATCTATTTCACATTTGGTAGTATATATACGTCCATGCCGCTCTCTCACTTCCTCTCAGCATACCCTTCCCCCTCCCCGTGTCCTCAAGTCCATTCTCTACGTCTGCATCTTTATTCCCATCCTGCCCCTAGATTCTTCAGAACCTTTTTTTTTTTTTTTTAAGATTCCATATGTATGTGTTAGCATACGGTATTTTTTTTTCTCTTTCTGACTTACTTGACTCTGTATGACAGACTCTAGGTCCATCCACCTCACTACACAAATAACTCAATTTTGTTTCTTTTTATGGCTTAGTAATATTATTATTATTATTATTTTTTTTTTTTTTTTGTGGTACGCAGGCCTCTCACTGTTGTGGCCTATCCCGTTGCGGAGCACAGGCTCCGGACGCGCAGGCCCAGCGGCCACGGCTCACGGGCCCAGCCACTCCGCGGCATGTGGGATCTTCCCGGACCGGGGCACGAACCCGTGTCCCCTGCATCGGCAGGCAGACTCTCAACCACTGCACCACCAGGGAAGCCCAGTAATATTATTTTTAAATACAGAGATATATACTGTCTCTGGGGAGTATGATTACAGTACCGGGAGGGTGAGACGAAAGATTATTAATTTCTTTTATATATTTTCTGATATTACTGATTTTAAAAACTATTTCCATATATTACTTTCATAAATAAAAATTAATTTAGAAAGAAAATGTATGATGATTACCATTTCATGAATTTAAAATTGCTCACATACCTTTTATAAGTTTTCCCCACAGACCAGAGAAACAAGCTAACAATTATTTTAGTAGTAGTATAGTCTCTGTAGTCATACACATATTATAGATTTTTCTAAAAAAAAAACCCTTTTAGGAAAAGTGAAGGAAGATGTCACCTTAAGATCAATACTTCCTTGTATCCTGCTTAAAGTACTATATTCTTGAAATGGCGGCAAGTGCTTTACGGCAGAGTAGCAATAAGTCAATCTATAGACTCATCCTAATGAATTATAGAGGAAAGAGAAGCAGCTAAAAAAAGAAACCGTTTTATTTTTACATTGACTGTCTTTTGAAAAATGGAACTGAGGGTGGAATTAATGATTTAATTAAACCACTTAATGTATTATTAAAGTCAATATGCCCTAGTGTTTCTGTGTAACCGTCAGCTTATCAATAAAACCTCATATTTGTTTTTGCCAAAGGATTCATAACTTTTATTAGATGTGCCTGTATTACAGAGCCTCTAATTGTTTTCAGGAAGTCATATATACCCTTATTTTATAAAACCTTTCCATTAGGGATCACAAAATTCCACTGAAAAAAAAAATCAGGCCAGGTTCTGAAGGCATGATTTATTCAGCTTGGTGTACTCCTCAACATGAGGAGCTCTATTTCTGCTCTATTCAGCAAAATATCTGTTCAGCTTTTACAGCAAAGGAGGGACGGGACTCAAGGTCACCAGAGCAAAACCCACCTGAGGCTGATGTACTCAGCAAGAAGCACTGAAGCACCAAAGATAATTTTCTCACTAGAATCTGTTAGTTCTTCCCCTTTCTTTGGGGTATGTCTTTACGCATCCCAAACTCCCCCATTTCTATAGCCAACATAAATTACTGAAAGTAAATGGCCAGTTAAGGAAAGAGGAAAATGGGTAAGAGGGGCCTCCAAGATAATTTACAAATGTGAACCCATTTATTTCATTTGAAGCATGGATATTAGATGGGAACAATTCTGGCAGAGAGGAAGAGCGTGGAAATGCAAATCCAAAGAATAAAATGTGACGCAACATGTATGCATTTCCTGCCACCCTGACTTTCCACTTATGTGGCTTTACTTACACATCTTCACTTATAAGACCTAGGACACTGTGAGACTGCAGATCAATAATCAGACAGAGGCCATGTCCTCATGCCCACACCATCCTATTAGTATTTTTGCTTTGGTCTGTGTATTGCTAGAGGGGAACTTTCCAGACAAAAGCTGCCTTTTAACTAGAAGGGAGTATCTGTCCCTGCAATGCTGACTTCTATGTTCACAGATCAAAGCCTCTGTGGGCGGGTCATGTTCCCACACTCCCTTAGGACAAGTGTCTTCTCAGGCCCCTCATTTAACAGAAAACACAGACATACAGAAGAACGCTTCAGGCCCACTCAATGTCACAGACTCATTTTCTCCACACTTTAGCCTAATGGATTTTTATGACACTTATGGCTCAAATTAAAAATTTTAAAATTCACATGTTTCACATTATTTGTTTCACAAGATATTGACCAACTGGCATGACTGACTCTATAATGTAATTGACTTGCTTTGTAATATATATATGTATATATTTTTTGGGCTGTGCCACAATACTCTGTTTATATTTTTGTCTACTCCATCTCCTCCACAATTTGTCCCTCATATGTTTTCACTCACCTTCAATCCTCTGCCTTAAGTGTTTCCATCTTCTTATTCTTGTCCTGATTATGGAATATGAAATAGGAATTGGATTCTTTTTCTCATTCTTTTCTTCTCCTGGTTGCTGCTAAGGAATACCCGATAGGGAAAAAGAAGATCAGTGTTAATACTGGCATTTTAATACATTGAAATAATATAGATATCTTCAGTAAATGCTCTTTTTTTTCCCCTACAACACAGGAAAAAAACCCACATATTCCTACCATCCATTTACAAAATTATTAACTTTCAATATTGAATTGCTCCAATATTTTTTCTGTGTAGATAATTTTAAATAAAACTGCACAAGCAATTCACACTTGCATTCTTTTAGGGAAAGAAGGGATGGAGGAAAGGAGGGAGGGAAAGAAAGGACTAAAGTTCTCTTTGACAACCATCAGACTCCTTTCTCACTTCTCCTCTTTATTCTCTGCCCCAGAGGCAACTCTCCCACACCAGGCAACCAGTAGCACAATATACATAATTAAAAAAATTTTTTCTTGCTTATATATGTATCCAGAAATAACACACTGTACATATCTGTCACTTGCTTTTTCACTCAACATTAAGTTTTTGAGCTCTATCCCTGATGATTTATATAGATCTAGGGCACTGTCATTTATAGCTTTGTCAAAAGTCCCCTCACTACTTGCTAAGGAAGTACCATTATTTACTAAGTATATAGGGGCAGCTCAGCCCTTACTCACATTAAGTCCTCTCATAAATGCAATATATTCACCATCACTGAAAAGTGGTGGTTATTTTGGCAAATTCATAGAAGGACAAATTTACAGTAAAGTCCAGATTTAAAACCAAAACGAAAACTTTCCTTTGGAAAGTTTAATTTTATACTTGAAAAAAGCATTTCTCCAGCTGTCTAAATTAAGGCACTACTAAAGTTCAATCCAAGAATACTCCTTGGCTTTGAATCAGTTGCCTTTTCTTGTGGTTGGAAAGCAGATACATTTTTTTCCCAAAAGCTCTTGCCAACATATTCTTTCCTCTAAAAGAGTTAAATAAATGTCAATAGGCAAGCCAGCTCCCTTATTATTTCCTTCACTCAGATGATCTATTTTGGTTGAAGTTTTGCATATAGAGATGCACTCACTCTTCTTGACACATTTCCAGAAAATATGCAAATAAGGCTCATAATCTTCTAAAGCCTTTTGCTCCCCTGATGTTCAATATGTAACATTCCTTCCCTTCACTGCCCTGAAGCCTTACTGTCTCTTTATTTTGATGCTCTCAGAAAAGGGTAGATGCTTTTAAAAAGTTCTTCGTTTTCATCCCTTGGCCTCATCCTACTAGTGACTGCTTTAGGAACTGTTTTCAGATAGTATCTACCTGGTTTTCCACTTATTTTGCTTCTCTAAACTCTCTTTCTGGACCCCACGGGTCCTTACCCATTAGAATTTTGATGAAAGTTCCCAAGAAAGGCACACGTATACACAACGACTCCAACATTATGCATATGTGGATCAGAAGGATGGGGGCTCTCTAGATAGCCACCTAGACCCCAGCCTTTGCCAATCAACGCTTCCCTATCTGCTGCCATTTCTGAGACTTTTCCACTGGTACAGGCATCACTGCCCCTTCTCCTTTTCCTCCTACTTTCCCAAGCTCTTGCAGTCTCAGTCTATACACACAAGGCTGCTTGGTGGTACCATTTTAGGAACCATAAAACCTGTCTTGTATGCTGCCTTTAGCTATCCATAGGATTAAAATTAGCATTTGTTGATGAGAAAAAGAAGCACAGTGAATGAAAACAGAGCAAATGCACCAAATATTGAAAAGTACACCATTTACATACAGTTAGACACGCTGGTTGACCCATTTCCCCCCAAATATTTCCCCCAAATACCCCCCAAGTATTCATTCTCTACTCCAAAATATTTCTTTCTATTCTCCACTATGAACTAGAGTGACCTAAAGGTTAAGGTCTACAGGTGTGAAAAGAAGAATTGCTGGACCAGCTCACTCCAGATACTCTGGAGAATTCAATACTGAAAACAAAGAAACATGAGCTTTTGGTTTGGGGATATCTCTTCTCCTGTGTGTTTTTTCCAGCTTTGCCAGGAATTCATTGGTGAAAGCAGGTGACGACTGAGGTAATACCCAGACAGACTCACCTTAAGCCCATCAATGACTCATCTTTGTTTCTACCGTCTGCACAATAGGAATAAAAATATAGTGATTTCTTAATCATCTCCATGTATGTTATTCTTCTGCAAAACTGATATTTAAGCTGATTTCCCTTCAACATGTTTCTGAAGGAAATTCCCCAGTCCCCAATTGACTCATACTGAGATAATACAAACCTATTTTAATATCAGCCTGAGTGAAACACACTGTAGAAGATACATATATCACCTAGAATTCTAGATGTATGCTTTTGTCAAAGGTACATAATTTAGAACTTAAAAATTTATTTTGGATGATCTGCACTTACATTACAACATATCTGGGTAGGTAATAACCCTATCTTATTGCTTGTCCCACAGAGTTTCTAGAATGAGTGTTTTGTTTGTTTTTTGGTTTTTTTGCGGTACGCAGGCTTCTCACTGCTGTGGCCTCTCCCATTGCGGAGCACAGGGTCCGGACGCACAGGCTCAGCGGCCACGGCTCACGGGCCTAGCCGCTCTGCGGCATGTGGGATCTTCGCGGACTGGGGCACGAACCCGTGTCCCCTGCATCGGCAGGCGGACTCTCAACCACTGCGCCACCAGGGAAGCCCTAGAATGAGTCTTTTTAGTACCAGAAGTGAAAACAGATGTATACTCTAGAGTCCTGCTCCATGTAATCCTGCCTCTGTGTCAGAGACAGTAAGCTGTGGTAAGTCTTTGATGGCCCCAATTATGCAGCTTTACACTAGGGTGAGAACACTAAACCCAACCTGCTCACAATGAACTCATCACCTTTCAAACACAATATCTCATGTAACCCACTACCCTCTCCTGTACCCCATAAATCTGCCAGCAAATCTGATCAGATACTCCTAAACTCTTTAATTGACGTCCACATCTTTCCTGTTCTTATTATCATTGCCCTCATCTAGAACCTTATAGTTTTATTTTCTGTTAGATTAGCATCCTCCTTCACTGTCTCCCTGGCCCTATCCATTCCCTACCTGACTGCTGAGAAATCTTCCTAAAATGCCGCTTTTATCATGTCAGGACCCTTTCCTGAAACCTCTGCTCCCCAGCAGTGGTAGGCAGTACAGTGTCTCCCAAAGCTGTCCATATCAGATATCCCTGACATGTCATATTATATGAGAAATGATACTTTGCATACATAATTAAGGCTACTGGTCTTAAAATAAGGAGATTATCCTGGTAAGCCCAATTTAATTACATAAGCCCTTAAAAACAGAAATTTCTTAGGCTGGAAGCAGAAGTTATGTAGCAGAAGGGAAAGTCAGAGAGATTCAAAACATGAGGACGCAACTCATCATTGCTGGTTCAAAGATGAAGGGAAGGATAACAAGGAATGTAAGTGGCCTAAAGGAGCTAAGAGAGGATTCCAGCTGACAGCCAGCAAGGATGTGTCCTCAGCACTATGACCACAAGAAACTGAATTTTGCCATCAGCCTGAATGAGCATGGGAACAGATTCTCCCCCAGGGTCTCTGGCTAACAGCCCAGCCCATCCAACACCTTAATTTCAGCTCTGGGAGACCCAGAACAGAGGAACCAGATTTCTGATCTACAGAACCATGAGATAGTAAATTTGTGCTGTTTTAAGTCACAAAGTGTGTGGTCATTTATTATGACAGCAAGAGAAAACTGTTGCGTCAGATAATCAATGTAAACTCTCCTTCTACTCCAAGACCCATCAAAGTCTAGGCCTACTTGACTAAGCCCAACTAATTTCCCCCTGCTCACAAACACTGGCTTTTGATTTCCACCAGGCCAGTCTCAGTTTCGTCCACAGAGCTTTTATTTTCTGGAGTAGAAAAAAAATCAGTAGAGAAATGACTGAACAGTATGAATTCAGAGAGTGTGCGGTAGATGCAGAGCTGTGCTGTCCCAATCTCCCTCAAGGAAGGACTTTCTGTCCAGCTACAGCACTACAGTCAGCAGGCAGCCCCAGCTGTCAACTCTTTGAGGATCCACTTGAGCTGTAGAAAGCCACCTTTCTCAAAGCCATACTCTTCCCAAGGAAGTTTGCATCTGCGACTAAGTGGGGAAGTGGGGATAGAGAGGTTCAGCCTTTGGGCTCAACATGGGCCACTCTGACAGGCTCTACATGAGGCTGGCTGAGGCTCTATCAGGCCACGTTGCAGTTTGACTTCTCCCTGTGCCCAATCCTGCTCCTCACTTTCTCCACAGGTTAATTCCTAATAAACAACTTGAACCCCAAACCTCATCGCAGCATCTGCTTCTGTGACAGAATAATAAGTACTAATAAGAAAATAAGGCAGGTTAAAAAGACGGTATCTGAGATAACAACCCAGAGGAATGAGCATAAAAATCATCATGCTACAAAGACTCAGAAAAGTCATACAAAAAAAAAACAACTTAAAAAATTTATGTATGAGTTTATATGAAAGTAAGAGATATCCCAAAATGCAAAAAACAAAGGCTAAACTGAAAATCAGAATAGTAAAAGTGCAAGCTGACATGGAATGCAGTACAGAGAGTAACTGGACCTGGAAATAGGACTTGATGGCCAGAAGCTTTTTTTTTTTAATTTAAGTATAGTTGATTTACAATATTGTGTTAGTTTCAGGTGTACAAAATAGTGATTTTTTTTCTGATTATATTCCATTATAGGTTATTATAATATACTGGGTATAATTCCCTGTGCTATACAGTAAATCCTTGTTGCTTATCTATTTTACATGGAATACAAAAAATAATACAAATGAATCTATATACAAAGCAAAAACAGACTCACAGACATAGAAAACAAACTTATGGTTACCAAAGAGGGGGACAGGAGGGACAAATTAGGGGTATATGATTAACAGATACAAACTACTATACAGAATCTTTGGTTGTAATTCACACAGGGGCAGGAAAGTAGAATTTAGGCCCATGTGAAACATAAATTGGAGCTGAGACTCTGCATAAATATGGGACATGAAAAGAGCTGCATCCTCAGTAGAAGAAAGGGTGGAAAAACTCAACCCATCTGCCAATGAAAACTATAAAGAAGCTTGTTCTGTCATGGCTCTGCCATGAGTAGGAAAAAGAAGTATCCCATAAGAAACCAAATAGCCAAGATTATACCACACATGTGTTTGGAGCTCTACTTGGGTGGAATAAGAATTCCCAAGCTGATAATTAAGGTAAGTATAACATGGGCCCAAAATATCTCTAAAACCAGGCAGCAGCAAATCAGTCTGCCCTATATTCCCTCAGAAAAGAACAAAACCAGCAGAAGATGAACTCATAAGTTAGGACACATATCAGGGAACTAACCAGGATGAGTGAGAGGCAGGCAGAATAGATTACAAAATAAGCATAAATAAAATAATATAAGAGATAAAAAGGTATAGAAACTATAGGAAAAGAGTAAGACACTAAAAAGAAAAAAGAAAACTAGACAGATTGAGAAAAAACAAATAGAACCCTTAAAAGTGAAAATCTTTATCAGTTGAAAGTAAAAATTCAGTGGTTAGGTTAAACAGCAGATCAAATAGAACTGAAGAGAGAATTAGCAAAGTAGAAAATGAATCTGGGAACATTTGTCCAAGGCTGTGGAGGCCACAGAGGTATGCCATTTAGATCTCTCTTTAACATATTCTGTTGAAGACAGCATAGTTGACCAATAGCCCCAGCTACTGAAACTTTGGATTCACCACTTTGTTCACTTTGAGGTCTAGTCTCAGGGGTCCTAGAGCCAAGCATTCCTGCTCAACATGAAATTCTTCTGATGGGTATTTTTTTTTTTCATGTCCTTTTTTTTTCCCAGAAACTTCCCATCACCCTGACATAAACCTCTCCAGAACTACACTGCAGTCTAAGGTTCTACTTACCAAATCCTCCTTTCCATCTCTCCTTTCACAGTTGTCAGCCATGCATGATGGTCTGCAGGCTCTCCCTGTCTATTCCTGCTCCTTCCCTCTCTATCTTTAATGTCTTTCAAAAAATTTCTTGCATATGTAATCCTGCATTGGCTTCTGTTTCTTAGAGAATCCAAACTTAAACAAAAATAGAACTAAAATAGTCAAGCAACATTAGCGTTGAATATAGGAGTGTGTAATCAACATTAGGACATTAAACAGTCCATTTATTGTATGAAGGCAAAGAGTCTGCCAGAGAGTTTGATTAGATTTATATTTTTAAAGAATGAACTTTTAAAATGTGGGGACAAACTTTTAAAAATTGCAAATAGAGTGCATTATTGCAAATGCAGAAGAGAGGAGTTAAGAAAACTATATTAATCTAATAAAAGTATAAAAGAAGAAAAATCAAAGCAAGAAAAAGGTGAGATAACTAAAAAGTACAATTCATGATGGCAGAAAAATCCAAGTAACCACAATAAATTTTTCATTTAAATTGAAAATATTATATGAGCTTATTAAAAATCAAGATGCATATAGTAACAAGAGAAACACCTAACCTCAATGATCCCCCAAAATAGAAACTAAAATTATGAAGAAAGATGTTCTAAGAAAAGAATTTCTAAAAGTGGGATTGCATTTTTAACATCAGAAAAAGGTGATTTTAAGGTTAAAAAAATATTATAGGGAAAAGAGGGAACATTTTATAATGATAAATTCACTGGAATTATAATAATCTTAAAACTGTAAGCACTTAATAACATAGCTTGAAAATACATAAACAAAAATATGAGGGGAAAGTTTTCAAGAGATATGAAAGGATACATAATCATAATAAGAGAATATGATACACCTCTCTCAGGCACTTAGAAGTCAAGTGAATAAAAATTATTACGAATATAGAAGATTTGAATATGACAATTAACAAGAGCAACCTAATAAATATATACATGAAATCCAATGCTATTTGAGAATATATATTCTTTTTAACTATACCATAATGCAATAAAACTAGAAATCAGCAACAAAGTAAACCCAAAATTCCATACATTTGAAACTCTTCTAAAAAAATGTTATACAAACAATGTGGCCAACAAAGGCTTAATTTCCAAAATATACAAATAGCTCATATGACTCAATAGCAAAAAAAAAAAAAAAAAAAAACCCAATCGAAAAATGGGCAGAAGACCTAAGTAAGCTTTTCTCTGAAGACATCCAAATGGCCAACAGGCACATGAAAGGATGCTCAATGTCGCTAATTATTAGAGAAATGCAAGTTAAAACTATAATGAGGTATCACCTCACACTGGTCAGAATGGCCATGATCAAAAAGTCTACAAATAACAAATGCTGGAGAGAGTATGGAGAAAAGGGAACCCTCCTACACTGTTGGTAGGAATGTAAATTGGTACAGCTACTGTGGAGAATAGTATGGAGGTTCCTTAAAAAACTAAAAAGAGAGTTACCATATGATCCTGCAACCCTACTCCTCAGCATATATCTGGAGAAAACTCTAATTTGAAAAGATACATGCACCACAATGTTCATAGCAGCACTATTTACAATAGCCAAGTCATGGAAGCAATTCAAATATCCATTGACAGATGAATGGATAAAGAAGATGTGGTACATATATACAATGGAATATTACTCAGCCATAAAAAAGAATGAAATAATGCCATTTGTAGCAACATGGATGGACCTAGAGATTATAAGTGGAGTAAGTCAGACAGAGAAAGACAAATATCATATGATATTACTTATAAGTAGAATCTAAAATATGATACAAATGAACTTATTTACAAAACAGAGACATACAGACATAGAAAACAAACTTATGGTTACCAAAAGGGAAAGGGGGATGGGAGGGATAAATTAGGAGTTTGAGATTAGCAGATATAAACTACTATATATAAATAGATAAACAACAAGGTCCTACTGTATAGCATAGGGAACTATATTCAATATCTTGTAATAAACTGTAATGGAAAAGAATAAAAAATGTTAAATAATCTGTAGTTCAAAAATTAAATCATCATGAAAATTTGAAAAAAAATTAGAATTGAACAGTAATTCAAAAAAAGTAAAAACTATGTATCAGAACTAATGGGATATAGCTGTTATCATACTTGAGAATAATTCACAACCTTAAGTTCATGTATCAGAGGAAAACTGAAAAATAATGAGTTAAGCATCCAACTCAAAAAGTCAGTGTAAAATGTAAAGAGTAATCCTGAATAAACCAAAAGTAAATAATTGAGAAAAGATATTAAATGGGTGCAATGGAATTAGGTATTTATTTTAGACAAGATGGTAAGAAATGTTCTCTCTAAAGCGATAAATTTGGGCAGAAATAAGCAAAAGGAAGATTTAAAATATTAATAACATTTTTTGAAAATAACAATATGCACATTTTGCTTTCTCCTTGGCCATGAATAAAGACAGAAAATTGGCTGTCCCAGTCTGCAGTTCGTAGCAGGTGTATATATAGAGTGGAAAACTCATGCATCTCTTGGCTCATGAATCCTTCCTCAGGGATAAAGCCATAGATGCAGCAAGTGCTATGAGAATAGATCCCTTAGGGTCAGGATGATGACAGAATATGTGAAGGGAATTCATACACCTGAAAACTGGAAAGTCTCTCAGTTCTGTCATCCAGTTGCCCCAGTGAAAGTCAGCATTTTAATCTTGTGTCCCAGCCACACAACACTGCACCTCTTATGGGAAGAGGTTCACCCTGGCCTCTTACCAGTAATTGAGACTCAGCTTGTAACACCACAGGACTGCGGCGTCACTCAGAGGCTTGTGCTCCCAATCCTAAAATACCTTTCACTTTTCCTCATTTCCCTTCATACCCTGTTGATCACCCCATCCAGATTAAGTTGATTACTCATGTTCTCCCAGGAGATGATTCCCTCATCATAGTCACATCGCTGTCACCAATGCAGGTCATCTATCATCACTGAGGCTTTCACCCCCTGACTCTTCTGTAACTCCACTAGTTGGATCCAACTTTCCACACCTGCCAGCCTTCAGAAAATCCACCAAAGAACTCCCTATCGTATCACCCTACTTTACTCCTCTAGAGAGCACGTATCATCTGATCATGTTCTTGCTTATTTATTTGATTGTTTCTTTTATGTCTCCCCTGCCCCAACCACCATGAGAATGTAATCTGCATGAAACAGGGACCTTCACTACCACATACTAGCTCCCGGCAGTGCCTAGCACATTGTGGGAACTTAATAAATATTTTTGAAAAGATGAATTAAGTAATGAATGAATGTCTCCACATATATCCAGGGAATCTTCTCTCCATATGAAGGCAAGAGGGAAGAACATTAGCACGAACATCCATTCTTTAGTATAATGCTGCCATTTTAGAGTTTGCAAGCAACTCTAGAGATAATGTTTTACAGCCCCCTCATGTCCATCTTTCTCTGCCGCATGAGAGTTATGCTCCTGCTGTGGTGGCCCCATGCCCAGATTCAAAGGACTATACTACATCAATTTTAGCTGGGGCACGATGCCAGCCAAGGACCATTTGGGAAGAATTTCCCACAGTAGGCAGAAAGTGACACCTCAGTTGCAAGCTTAAACTGCTCTCAGCAGCAAGTGATGCTAAACAGGCTTCATTTGAGACTGCACTGTGGGAGAGCACACCTGGGCATTCTGGAACATGATATCAGCAGCCAAAACTGCTTCATGTTTGAACTCCAACCCCGGCAACCCTAGGAAATCCACTCACAAAGCAAGAAACACATTGAACCTTGTTAATGGCAAACAGTTTGCAACTCATAATTAATCCCTGCCTCCTTAAAGGGTTTTCTCTTTGGCATTTGCTTACTGCAAAGCTGCCTAAAAGTTCAACAATTAGCAACACTCAGGTCATATTCACATTATTTTTTTTTCAGCAAAGGTGTGTGTAGAGCCAAAAATAAAGTGTCAGTTGGGAAAAGATGGCCATAGAATGGGAATGTTATCTTAATCAACCAACAATTTCCCTGCCAAATATTCATACTGTGGCAGAGAACTAATTCTAACAAGTAGATTTCATAGAAATTGCTAAAGACTAAATTTTAACAGGTAAAACTGTCAGAATTGCAACCAATTCAGCTAATTTTTATTGAGTACCACAACACCAATCATAGTAAGGTATAATTGGCTACACTCCAGGCTTTCCAAACCACCTTAAATTTTGCTTCTTCCATTAAGAAGAATCTTCTCTGACCCTTCCAAGACTAAGTGTCCATGCTATTTGTTCTTATAGAATCTTTTATTGACTCCTGCTAGTTTTCATGAACTCTTGTTTCCTCAATAAAATATAAGCTGCTTAAAGATGAGGATGATATCTTGCCTTCCCATTGTGTCTCTAGGGTTTAGCACACGACCTGGGATAGAATGGGTGCCAATTAAGTGCACTTGGTTGAGTAGATGGATGGACAAATGGACTGATGAATGAACCAGAGTGAGCATTTTAGCAGACTATTTAAGTACCCTGTATCACAGTCCCCTCTGATTCTAGGACAGCTGCAGTGGACAGTACATGAAAGCTCAGACTAAACCATCTCACTGCTCTCCATTTCAAATGTAATCTGCATGTCTTTCTGCTTTCTGCTCAGGGTCTTTTCTGACACTGCAGGTACCTATTCAGCCCACGTACAGGCACAGTCTGGTCCACAAGCACAGGGGAGTTAACACTCTCAGGGAAATCCTTACCAGTGAGGTGCAAGGGCCAGTGGATGGATGTCCCAGTCTCTAACCCTTCAGGCAGACAAGTCTCAGAGGCATTCTGTACATGTCTCATCAAGTCTCAGCAGAATCAAGCCCCTATTGCCTACAGCAATGCCCTAAATACTACATCCTTATCCTGGTTTTCACTCTGTTCACTCCTTCACGTCTGCTTCCTGGGATCATGCCCCAGATAAAATGCCTGCACCCAAGTCCCTGTCTCAGGCTTTACTTTCATGGAAACCCAAAGAAATGTGTCATAATGAATTTAATGTGAGACACTCAACCTGAGAAAAATGTCTAAGACAGGACAGCCTGAATAATCTAAGACAGGACAGCCTCAGAAAACATATGTGAGAAAATACCATATCACATATGGCCCACCATTAACAAAATAATGAAAGACAAAGCAATTACACAGTCCCTAAGAATAGCAAAAGTGTGGTAAATTGTTCCTTCTTCTTTCCTGGTTACTTCCTATCCTTTATGCATTCCTTCTTCTGCAGGCTATGTGGGAACCCCACCAAAGACATCAACATCTAAGGTACTCCCACCACCATCAGCCAGACATTAGCCTCTATCAGCCTCTGGCTTTCCATATGCTTCTTCAGTTCCCTGTTACTAATAAACCTATATGGGATGATACATATTGCCACTTAAAAACAACAGAATTTTTCTTTAAATTGTCAGCAGCTTCACTTCAGAATGCCTTTGTGGAGTAATAATTAAACTCCAGGCTCTAAGCCTTTGTGAAGGTTGATATAAAGTGGCTATATGCAACCACCTTCACAGAAACTATAATAAACCTACCTAAGCCACTGAGACTCAAACCCTCAAGAATTTGAATTTTGAACAGAAATGCAGAGGTAAAGGAAGTCATAGCTGAATCATTTGGATGGCCATGCCAGACCTAAAGAGACTGCATGTGTACTCTCCCTACCAACATTCTCTGAGTTGCCCTGGTTTCTGCACATCCCAATACCTGAGCGCTCGTCCTCTCCAGTTCCATGAGGCATCTAACCAGAATTCATTTTTTAAATTTCTCCCTTCTACGGGCTTAAGCTACTGAGTCAGTTTTCATTTTCTTATAAATACAAATTGCTAACTGATAAAATTGCATTACTAGAGATCGTGTCCTCATTCCAGTAAAAGTGTGGAGAACTTCCTAGAGTAGCATCCCTGGTAACTCTCTATCTCCTGCTAGATCATCCTCCTAGAGTAACTCACCTGACTGGTGAGTCTTTGAGAAGGAACTAGCATGCCCAGTTCAGACCTTCTTTGCCCCTCTTTCCTTCAGCCAGATAATCTAGAGTAAGCCCTATCTAAAAGAAAAGGGATTTGTCCCACTCTACCACTGACTGTTTCTTAATCTCTCTAATTCAGCATCAGCAAACACATGTGGCTGCTGTCCACCTGGTATCGGCAAACAAATCTGATTCTTTGATCATCATCTCTCTGTCTGTCTGTCTGTCTGATTTCTCTGTCTCTGTCTGTCTGTCTCTGTCTCTGTGCCTCTCTGTGCCTCTCTCTCTCTCTCTCTCTCTCTCCTCTCTCTCTCTCTCTCTCTCTCAGTTTGGACTTAGATGGAAGAAGCAGCGTTGTTTATTAGGTCTCATCAAACCCAAACAGAGAGCACTGACCATTTTTAACATCTAAAAGAATTTGGGGAATGAGTAGAAAACGTCAGAAATAAATAATGATGGATTGGGAAGTATACTTAATATGTTCACATACTGATCCTAAATTCTGTGGTTAGGGATCCGGGCAGGAAAAACATGAGAAGTGGAGGATCATCTCCAACTGTAAGTTAATATATTTGTTTTGTGGCTGTGAGCATGTTATGGTGGTAATATTTCATTTCTTCCTCTGTTCTCTGCTGACCATAAGGAAGAGTAGGTATAAGAAGTCAGAAGACTTGATGGAATGTGTTCTTAGAAGAATTATAACTATGACAGCTAAAAGGACCAACTAGTTACTAAGTTGCTTATGAGACCTGCTAATAGATTTTGATGAATTCTAAATTGTGATACCCTTTTGTATAAATGTCTCAGAAGGTTTCTTATTCTGAAATCTGAGGCTCTTGGTGAGTAACTATTTTAACAGAGAAATCAAAAGAAGCAGCGACCAATAAAAGTTGTAAGAGTTGATGTTTAGTGTAAAAAATAAAAATTATACTCTAGGGTTGGTATTTAGATCTTCCACTTTTACAGAAAGTATTTATTGATGAATTAATACTATTGGTTGACTAAATGAACAAAATCAATAACAATGTTACAAGTACTGGAGTATAGCCTGTGCTGTCAGTCATCCTTGCCTATACAAAGCTTAGTTGCTTATTCCATAAAGTTAAATGTAGATGTAGTTCCCAGGAGAGGCACATATAGACGCGCCTTATAAATCGGAATTTGCAAAATGAGTGTAGACATAGCAACTTCTCCCAGACTACATTTTCATTTTAGTGATTTTACCCAAAGATGTGAGACATCTTAGAGTTTCAATCACGAAGGGTAACCAGATGAAAAGGTTTGAAAGACAAGGTGACCTCAAGACAAATCACACAGGTATTCCACCTAAATGCAGGATCTAACCTTATTCCCTGACCCTTTGAAATGCCAACAGTGCCTTTCATTAAAAAAAAAAACAGAACAAAACACTGTAATATTACTGTCTCTTCAACACCCTTGGATTACTCAAGCATCCAAACTTAAAGTGAGCAAACATCACAGATCCTGAAAACATACTGTATCTTAGGAAAGAAATCACAGCACGTGCATAACTCTGATATCACATTTGCAATTCTCAACCACTTTTTCAAACACCTTGTTTCTGCAAAGAGAAAAATCATTCCAAGTCTAGGAATTAGTGGTGAGTGAAGTTGGCAACATTTGAATTCTTCACATGTCTAATCTTCACACTATATTTTAAACAAATTCAACTTAAAACAGAAACCCTAAATATATCTTGGACAGAATTTATCTAAGTTGTGGCTAAAATGAATTACAGTCCCACCTCTGTCTCTATCAATACACTCAAAGCCCCCAGTAAACACACTGGTTAAGTAATAAAATTGGCCTCGCTATACAAAAGCAGCTTTAAGAGGGGCCCTGTATTTTCATGAGCTTCAAAGTCATCCCCAATAAGTATGCAATCTGGGTGAGAACAGTGGGCTGGCTATGCAAACATAACATCAAAAGGAACTCTAGTTTTTCCTTCCAACCTGATTGTTATCCTAAGCTGGCTTACATAGACACTCTGGGCCCATTATTTATCACTTAATTTTCTAAATTTTATAAGTGATCTTAGAAGAATAATAACAATACTTAGTCAATGATATATTTAGTGATATTACTTCTAGTACTTTATTTTCTATTATCATTACATGAAAGTCTCCAAGAAGCTCTTTGACCCTTTACAGAACATTTGTTTTAATTAAAATATGGAAAGAATTCTGTTGTCAAAATTAACAATTTAATACCATCAAATTTGATGAGAGATTCAAAACAATTTTGTCAAATGAACTTTCCAGTCTGTTAAATATATGCTCTGATCAATTTCAGGATGCATATTTTTACAGCTTCAGTGTTGGTTTTCCTACTCCATCGACGACATAAAAAAGAAAGTAAAATGAAGATTTTCATCTGTGTTGGGTTCTCTGCTAGCCCAACACCCACTGAGGACTAAACCTGTTTCTGTCTTCCAATTTACAAATGAGGAGGCTTAGGGTCAGAGTTGTTTAATAGCATGCTCAAGATCACAGTGACAAAGGCAAAACACAGACAAGAGAGGTTGCAAATCACTTGCTAATACTTACTACTGCTGTTACAGAAGAGAGTTAATTGGATCAAACTATATGTCTCTGTCTCTCTGTCTCTCTCATCTCATTGGAATTCTAGGAAGAAGATGCTAGGACGCTGTATCTAGTGTGTACTACCTCTTGTTAGAAGGTGCTCTAGGGGTTCAATAGAAAACTTCTTTGAAACCAGGAGCTAGAAATTATTAAAACTACTAAGAAATCAGATCGATGCCCAAACAAGGAATAACAAGATCTAGGAGTGGAAACAGACATTCAGAATTTGTATTACTATAACCTTTGGCAGGAAATAGTAGAGCGTTCAGCTAAAAGCAGGAACAGAGGGTCTGTGTGTGGATAACGGTAAAGTGGGAGTTCAGAAGCTTGTTCAGATGATTGTTCAGCTCAAGCCTGTCAGTGAGTTTCAAACAATAAACTAGGGAAGAAGAGAAGTGAAAACCATCTTCTCTCTAAATTCTTCCATAATGCACATTTAGCACAAATCATAATGCAGAGGCTAAAATGAAGTCTGGGTTTGAAAAGTAGAAATAAGCTTAGTTACTTTGATAGTTGTTTCACAGAACAGCTGCTCCAAGAAGCAAACTTCCATTAACAATCAAGGGCAACAACTGCAACCAGTGGTCACTTCTCTTTAAGGTCAAAAGAAACGTGAAGGGCGCTATGAGGAGTATTCACGAGCAAGAGTCGGAAGTCTTCTCAGGTGACACACATTCATGGACTCATGGCAAAATCAGTGCCAAGAGAGAGCAAAGGAATGGCACCAGGAAAGGGATGTTTATGTCCTGTTTCTGTTGGCTTTGTGAGTCTTGCCACTTGAGAAAAATTAATTATCTGGAAAAACCAAAGTCCTTAAGCAGCCTGAGGACAAGGTTAAATGAAACCGAGTTTCTTCCTGGGGTTGGAGGGAATGGGGAGTGGATAAGATGCAAAATCCTTATTCCTCAAGGCTGAAATATTAACAACAAAAAGCAACCCAAAACACAGGCACACACCCACTGAAATGAAGAGGAATGCAATCCTATGTTTGTTGTAAACAAGCTGCATCTTAGAGATTAATATTCCTCTGCCTTTTCAGCCTGCCAGTCTCTTTGACCCAGGAGTTTAATTTTAGCTCTGTATTAATTATACATTACAATTACGCATAGACATGGGCACGCACGCACGCACGCACGCACACACGCACACACGCGCACACACACACACACTGTAATGATTATGCTGCCATCGTGGACTCGCTCTGGAACCTATTCATGTCACCTCAGTCCCTATGGGGTACAATGTTGTTTACCATCTAGTACCTCACACTCGATTTTCCCTGGAGGTGGCTGCCCGGAAATAAGATTCCTCAAAAATGGAAACTCTTTGCCAAGGCGTTTCAGAGGGAAGAGATAATAGATCTCTATATCAGATGCCATGCAATGACAGAATGTATACCTGGTGACGAAATCAAAATTTTCCAACCATATATCTCAGGCAAGAGCGGCTTGATATGCTCGGAGGGCCACACATGTGGCAATGCTTCACACAGGCAATCCGATTCAGAAATGTGGCTTATGGGTTTCACGGGAAATGGATGTTGAAGGGTTTTCCTGTCGTCGCTGCAGTTCTAGTGATTGCAAGACGGGCTGGGGAACAAAGGCTCAGCAGAAATATCTCTGCACTTCCCCCAAGCCCAGCTGCTTGCCCTTGACATCTTGAAACTGGCACTTCAATGAGCTCTTAGCCTCTGAGAGCAATGCATGAAATGTAAGACCAGAAGCATCTATTTATTAAGCTTGGTCACTAACTTAATCTTTCCCCATGGCCAACTATGAAGTGGAGTTAATGAGGATGAAGCAGAAGCTGAGCTAGGACATATTTAGCCAAGGGCTGTACCTCAAGGCCTCACTCCCTGGCAGAAGAATCAGGACAGCTCCCTCCTGACATCAAAAGGGCATGAAGTGGACACACAGGCAGAGAATTCAGGCAACTTTCACTCCTCTCACCCTCCCTTATCTATTACTGAAAGCCTGGCTGTGTGGTTTGTCCAATACAATGCTTGTCTGACAGGACTGCAGCCTTGTCACAAGAGTTAGAGATCTTCATTTGCACATGGGTCACACATCTGTTATGACCCTCCCACGTGTGAGCACTGTGCTATGTGCTGAAGATACAGCTGTGAACAAAGCAAAGTGCCCTCTCACGGACACCTCGCAGTGCAGTGGGAGTAACCAGCAATGACTCAGACAAATACACCCATGTTTCATGGTTGTGACAATGCCTTCATGGCAGCTGTGGCGTGGTTGAATAACAATCTCAGATAGTGTGGTCAGGGAAAGCTGCTCTCGGGAAGCGTCATGTCAGCTGAGCCCTGCCAAGCCCCAGCGTGGATGCCCAAGCACACCCTCCAAAGAACATGAAGGAGGAGAGATGTCCAGAGAGTTAAATACATCTCTGCTTTGATAAATGCTCTTGCATTTTATCTCCCCAATAACTTAATGCAAAGTATTTATTATTGGGGACATGGCTGTGTAATGGATTCAATGGTTTGGGCACTGAAACCCCAAGGAGGCCACATGATATACAAAGAGACATATACAGGTCCAAATTCCCAGCACCCTGATGACTGTGTAACATTAAGCATGCTATTTAACTTCTATGACCCTCAGTTTGCTCATTGGGAAGGATGGGTTGATAAAGGGGTTAAATTACAGAGCGTGCCAAAGTTCTCTGGCATTTCTTGGCACACAGTAGGTGCTCAAGGAGTGTTCATCAGAGTCAGTAATTGTGTGTGTGCCAGGCATGAAGTTAAGCTCTTTGCAGACTTTTAAAAATGTAATTCTCCCAGTAAAACAGATACTATTGCTATCACCATTTTAAACACGAAGAAACAGGAGTCCAGAGGACCTAAGTAAATTGCTCCATTTGTAAAGCTGGTCAGTGGGAGAACCGGTACTCAACCTTGGTTTAGCTCCAGGGCCAAACGATTAACTCACTTCCCTAGCACATCATAGGCATTCAGGGACTTTTAACTCTAAGCCAAGTTGCACTCCTCAGGTGGAATCAGAAATCACCCACCTTAACAGTCCACTGCCATCTCATCTTCCTTTGAGAGGATCAAAAAGGAAAACGGGTTCCATCCCATTTTGACCTTCTCTTTCTGGTTTCTTCTCAGCTAAAATGGCACAAAGCTGAAAACTCTTTTGCTTAACTCTATTTTTTAAGAAAATAGGCTGGAGTGGGCCTAGCTGGGGTGAGATTCCTGCTCTGTGCAGTGAATGGTTTATCACGCACAAACACACTGTGACAGATTAGGTCTGGTGATAGAAACAGCCTGTGAGCAGCACACCACTTCGCCACTATCTCCAAAGAAAAGCTGTCTCTGTAAGGATGATAAAAACTGTGTCTGACAAATCAACAAAGTACAAAATAGCAAAAGTTCAATGAGACTGTCCATGAAAAAAATCCTTCCATTATCCTATATTCCTTTGAGAATTTACAAGGAATTAGACAGTCGGCTACATACAAACAAAAGGGGGGGGGGATAAACCAAGAATTCGTTATTTTAATAATAATGACTATGATGTCTATATTCTAGGAGAGTAGTAAGAATATTAAAAAAGTATATGAAAAACTATTTTGAAAATTATAAGATTTTTCATTCATTTGGTCCACAAAATTTATTAAGAGCATATTAATAAATATACTCAGCACTGTTCTAAACACTGGGGATACAGCAGTAAACAAAGCAAACAGAGAGACATACCACCAAAGCAATATTAACAATAAATACCTACCACCATGGAACTTACTCTATTTGTGTAAATACTGATCACACAAATGTTAATCATTTTTGTTTCCTTAGCTTTGAGGTTGACTCCTATTTAAATATAAATGTCTGGCAATACACTCCCTCAATTTTATATGTCAAGTGAGCCTTACCCCTTCACCAGTTTCCAAATAGTTCACTTTGATAAGAGAAGGAGTAAATAAAAAGGAACATGTGATATGAAGGCGGGAGGAGTCTGTGCCAGGTGAGGTTGAGGGGCAGAGGAAGAAAGAGGAGCATGGTACCTCTCACAGTTTTGCCTACCCCAAACACAGGCGATACATGAGTAATTTCACTATCATGCTAAGTAAACCACCTACTGCTTTCAAAAAGGAAAAAAAATATCACACAACACATTTCAAAGTCAGAAACAATGTGTATGGCCTGAATTACTATTCCCTCCATTAGCATGGATAATCAAGAGTTTATTGTGTGTGTTCAATCCCAGCTAGCCCCAAGCAAGTCCTAAAATATAACAATTACATGGTTTCCTCCCACTCCTGCCCTGCATAATGGATCCTGAAGGAGAAAGGGTGTTCAAACAGGCTGAAGCATAATTCTTAGTATGTGGGTAAATCTGTAAAAAGTGCAGCATTTTAAAATAGGTAGGAGAAAGGAACATGGGTGTGTCCTTCCCTGAAACACCAAGAACAGTCCCATTTTGGAGGAAAGAAGATAAGGCCAGAGTGACAAAATGAGATCTGATTGGTTGGTTACTCTTTACTTCCAAAAGAAGATTCCAGGAGACTGAGACCAGAGGCCAATCCAAAACAGCAGTTAGCTAAAAGAAGAGAATAAGTGAGTGAGAGAGAGAGAGGGGGGCAGGCTCTGTGGATTGTCAGATCTGTGATAAGGAATGGCACCATTATGCTTGCATGTTCAGAAGTGTCCCTCCTCTTATCCTAGTTTCAAAAGAAGCCCCTCTATTCACCTTCTCATTAAAACAGCCTCTCCAGAAAAAAATGCTGAGACCACACAAAGCAGGACATTCATCACTAGGGCAACCCGTGTACTCAATGAAAGCTGGCAAGCACAAAAGGGCTTGCTTAAGGCTTTGCAGAGAAGCTGGTTCTCTTTGCCTCAGACCATATTTCAGATTTAACACTGGATTCAAACAGGAAACAAATTCTATTTTTTGTTTTTTGCACTAGGAGTACTTATGAAGAATGAAATCATCCTTTTAATTTAATTTTTTTAAAGCAGGAAAGTTCTTGGCTGCTATTAAGCACCAAATTTTCATTTATCTTGACATTAACACCAGCTACATTCCATCCCTTTTTATACTATCCCATTTATACCATTTAAATTCAGTGTGGCTAATGGTCTCCCAGGATGTCCTGGACACCTAATGTGCAAGGACCATTCAGATACACTTCTTCCCAGCTTTGCCCCTACGTGCTCCCCATCCCCAACTGCCTTTCCCCCATCTTCCCTGTCAAAGACCACACACACACACACACACACACACGCGCACACGCACACACATACACTCACATGTCTAGGGCTAGGAGAAGCTCACCCAGCTATAGCCCAAATATAATGTGTAAAATGATGCAAGAATCTGGCTACAACACTATCCACACATATAATGGAATTTACTGCAAGTCATTTTTTGTCTTATAAATTCTTTTAAGGGCTTTTGAGAGATTATAGTTACAAAAAAAAGACAAAAAACCTCCATTCTGTGGAGGCAAGGGGGGCAAAGTATCTTATAGCAAAACTATGTTTACCTTTCAGCTAGTGTGCTTACCTGATCAACCATACTTAATTCCTGGGCAACCTTGTATGCTACTTTCTTTTCCTGAAGATGGAATAAAACCACTACATTTAGCTAGAATAATAGTATTTTATCTTAGCTTTATTTTAATCTGCTACTGACAAAGCTTTTTCTCAGTCACTTTTCAGAGAAATAACATCTCTTGAGATATCATCTTTAGCATATTAGAATCTCAAGCAGAAGGTCCATTGTGGACACCTGGGGCAGTTTTCTCAGATATAGGACAGATATAGGACAGACTTCAGCTGGAGTGTGAAATTGGAGCTTTGTTTTCTTGTTTTGTCTTTTTCATGTATTCCAAGGAGTGGGGTGAATTGGTTTAGTACTCCTGTTTCATAAACTATTGTTTCGTTTTGTTTAAAATCTACACAAAGCACCTTAAAAAAAGAAAGAACTTAAAAAGAAATGCAGCTGAAATACTTGCTGACTCTCACACTTACCAACAAAGAATAAGTGAGATCAGGGACATAAGACAGAGTTAATAATAACCAAAAAGAGTACCAAGTTCTGAGTCAGTCACCAGGATTCCAAGATTAAGTAGACATAAATTCTGCTCTTGTGGTATTTACTCTAGGTAAAAATAAAGAGGACAGAGTATTTATCCATCTAAAAAGAAAAGTTAAGCATCTAAGAATAGGTGACACCTTGTAGCTAGCCACCTAAACAAGAGCTGTTTGTGCTCTTCTCAATAATTCAATAATTTTCAAGAGTCCTGAGATCAAAATGTTTGAAAATTGCTATTCTAGCAGATTGAGTAGGAAGTGAGGAAACAGAGACAGAGAGTAGAAACAATGCTTTCAGGAAGTTTGGCTATGAGAAAGAAAGATATAACATTATTTAGAAGGGAACTTTGGGGTCAAAGGTGGGGTGTGCGTGTGTGTGTGTGTGTGTGTGTGTGTGTGTGTGTGTGTGTGTTTTAAGATAAATAATATTTAAACTTGAGCATGTCTAAATACTAAGGATAAGGGCCTGTTAAAGAGAGGGATGTTGTATAGGTGGGAGATGGGGTAAAGAGAATAAAATCCCTAAGAAGAAATAGAGGATTAGTCTTCGATTGGAGAAGGGACAGCTTAGTCCTTTCAACAAGAGAAAATCAGGAAAGGATTGATTCTGATGTTGAGAAAACTTTAGTGTTTGTAGCAGGAAGCTGAGGGAGCTCTCATCTTATGGCTGCTATATACCCTGTGAATTAGGAGGTAAGGTTATGTGTTGAAGAAGAGGAGAAAGGTTGGGAGCAAGAGAAGAGTAGGAGACTGGAGAGACTGGAGAATGTTTGAAAGCATTTCTATGGAGAATGTGAGGGACATGACTATGGAAACCATAGGATTGCGAGGAAGCATTGAAATATTGTTGACTAAGGTTGAAGACCATAAACTTATTAGTGGACCAAATTTTGGATTAATTTTTTTTAACTTTACTGTAAAATATAACATACATACAGAAAGGTACATTCAAAATATATTTTTAAATCACACAAATATTTCTAAAGTTAATCAATACCTTTACCCTACCAGATAAAAAGACTATCAAATGCCTTCACTGAATTTACTCACTCACCATGTGTTATTATTACCATGTATTTTAATACTGTGTTTCGACTTTATAATACATTATTATCAATTTATATAGTAAGTGTCCATTTATATTTACCTGTGTATTTATCATTTTCTTTACTCTCCATTCCTTCTTTCATTTTAGGCCTTTCATTTGGGCTTACCTTCCATTAGAATTTCCTTTAGTGATGGTATACTGGCACAAACACTCCTTAGTTTTGTTTGTTTGAGAATGATCTTATTTCACCTTTATCTTTTAAAGATTTTTCTCAGGGTATAGAACTCTAACTTAGCATGTATTTTCTTTCAGCAGTTTGGAGATATCATTCCACTGACATCTGCGATTTCATTGCTAGGATTGAGAAGTCAACAGTCAGCCTAACACTTCCTCCTTTTAAAGTATTCTAACATTTTTCTCTGGCTGCTTTGAATATTTTCTTTTTTTTCTTTTTTTAGTGTTATGCAGTTTCATTGTAAAATATCTAGATATGAAGTTATATCTACTCTGCTTAAGATTAGTTTTTGAATCTTTGGATTGGTATATTTCATCAGTTCTGCAAAATTCTCAGTCATCATTTCTTCAACTATGGCCTCTGCTCCTATTCTCTATCTCCTCAAATTAAATGCATACTTCCCTCTATGACTGTTAACCCTATTTTTATACTCTTGTCTCTTTATAATTTATTCTGTATATTTTTTCTCATCTATATTTCTATTCACCTTCCCATTAGTTCTGTGGGTAATTTTCTATTAAATCCAGACATTGAGTTTAATTGGGGTTACATTTTATTTTTCATTTCTAGAAGTTTTACTTGGCTCTTTTTCATCTGTTAGGTCAAATTCTAGAATTTCCTGGGTTTGCCGCTTATTTCTTTATAGAGTAAGCAAAAACGTTTACAATTTATGCCCAGTGAATCCAAATTGTGAAGTCTCTGTAGACCTGTTTCTTCAATCTGCTATTCCTAATTTTCCCTCTTCATGATATTCTGTTGCACTGTGATTGATTTTATTTTTGATTATATAATTTTCATTTTCCCTGAAAAATATTTGTGGGGATTCCTTGAAGCTAGCATCAAGTTACCTACCTCCAAAGGGATCTGAATTTACTTCTGCCTGGAAACCAAGGGCACTACCAGTCTAGAACCAACTTAAAACAAATTTTTTTCTTGAGGTGTCCTTGGATCCCTTCAGGATATGTGAACTTAGTCTGCAAATCTGTACACAGTTTGGCCTGTGGCCACAACTTTTCAAAAAACAGTTTTTCTTTCCTTTTTCCCTCTTCTGTGCATAGTTCCCAAATAACCTTTCCAGAAGTTTCTTTCTCATTCACCCTGAGAACCTATCCCTTTGTGATTATGGCTTACCTTGAGGAGACTCTCTTATTAGATCACCCACTTAACATTGGCCCTGGGCCTTAAATTATGATTCCTTACCCTATGAGGCTACCAAAAACAAGTGCAAGTTTTCCAGTGTTAGAAAATACTTCTGGGCCAACTGGCTTCAATGTTCAGGTTACTTCTTTGAGTTTCCAGTTTTTCTTAAATTTCAGTCTGGTAATTCCTTAATATCTTAAAAATTCTTCAATGTTTTAAAAAAGACATTTTAAATATTATATTAGCATTTCAAAATATTTTCAGCAGGAGAAATTAGTCCAAATAATCTAGTCAAACATTACCAAAGTGAAAATTATGATATTTCTTCAAGAATACTCATCAGCTCAGGTATGGCATAGAGAAAATGGGCATTTTGTTTCATCCAGGACAGGAATTTTACCAAGTAAGAATAGGAAGAGTATATGGCAAGTCAGCTAAGGGAATTAGTAAAGCAGTATTTGAAGTCTTGAATTATAAAATATGATCTGGATGAGAAGAAATAGGAAATATTTGAAACACTGAAAGTAGATGATAAACAGAGTAGATGTCTCATTGAGGTCAAAGAATTGATATATTAGGAACAACTTAATAAGGTGTAGATCTCATGAACAAGGTGAAATAGGAGATGGTATACCGAATGTCATTTGCTCTAGAGAGCAGGGTAATTTTCACAGAAGTAGAATTAATGATAGGCAGATTTGAAAAACAACTAAACAGGACTTCAAGATATGAAATGGTTCTTAGTTTTTATCATATCACTGTGGATCCCAGTGAGAAATTAAGATTCACTTTACTCTCTTCAAGGATCAAATCAAAAGCAAGAAGAGAGTCCAGGAAATGGTAGGCAATTTAACATCAAAGAATTAGCTTTATTAGTGGTCAGGCAAGTGCTTAACAACCTGCAACATTTCGAAATCTCTGGTATAGCTGGTATGGATAAAATGGCTTAGAAAACCTCTCTGGCAAGATGGTATGTTATATATTCTGAATAACAAATAAAAATGCTTGAAGAATTTCCACAGAAAAGATCCAAGAAACCTGAGCTCAACATTAGAAACAATCACAAAACTCACAAGTAAGCAACAGCTTGCAAGCCAGTGAGAATAAAACAGCAGGGACTTCCCTGGTGGTGCAGTGGTTAAGAATCCGCCTGCCAACACAGGGGACATGGGTTCGAACCCTGGTCCAGGAAGATCCCACATGCCGCGGAGCAACTAAGCTCGTGTGCCACAACTACTGAACCTGCGCTCTAGAGCCCACGAGCTACAACTACTGAGCCCACGTGCCACAACTACTGAAGCCCGTGCGCCTAGAGCCCAGACTCCGCAATAAGAGAAGCCACTGCAATGAGAAGCCCGCGCACCACAATGAAGAGTAGACCCTGCTCACCGCAACTAGAGGAAGCCCGATTTCAGCAACGAAGACCCAACTCAGCCACAAATAAATTAAAAACAAAAAAACAAACAAAAAACCCAGCAGAATCAGACCTACAGTATCTTCATACACTAGAATTAGCAGCAGAGAATTTAAACTAAGTATGCTTGATATGTTTAAAGAAATAAAAGAGGAGATATAAAATATGAATAAGACGTCTGGGCATATTTGAAAAAGAAGTAAATGAGACTTTTAAATCTTAAAAAAAATGAAATTAAAAATCCAATGATAGGGCTTCCCTGGTGGCGCAGTGGTTGAGAGTCCGCCTGCCGATGCAGGGGACACGGGTTCGTGCCCCGGTCCGGGAGGATCCCACATGCCGCGGAGCGGCTGGGCCCGTGAGCCATGGCCGCTGAGGCTGCGCGTCCGGAGCCTGTGCTCCGCAACGGGAGAGGCCACAACAGTGAGAGGCCCACGTACAGCAAAAAAAAAAAAAAAAAAAAAAAAAAAAAAAAATCCAATGATAGGTTTAACAGCTGATTAGACACAACTGCCGAATTAATGAATCAGAGATCTGGAGAATTATCCAGAATACAGCATGAAGATCTAAGAGATGGAAAATATGAGAGTTAAAATAAATGAAGAAAAGAATGAGAAATTCTAACATAAATCTAATCAGATTTTCAAGAGCAGAGAAGAGATGGGGAGGGACAATTTCCAAAGAGTTTACGGCTAAGAATTGGTTAAAGTACCGCAAATCCAAAGCAGGAAAAATAATTCACACCTAAACTCATTTTAGTAACTACACAACACCAAAGAGCAGATAACATACAAAGAATATAGCAGAAGTAAGCAAATATTTTAGGCTTCACAGGTCTCACAGTCTCTGCTTCAACTATTCAACTCTGCTGTTTTCGTGCAAAAACATCCACAGACAACGTGTAAATAAATGACCATGGCTGTGTTCCAGTAAACTTTATTTATAAAAACAGGCAGCAGGACATATTTTGTTCATGAGTCATAGTTCTCCAGTCCTGGAACTACAGAATGTCCCCCTGACTTCTCAACAGTAACAAAAGCATCCAAAGAAAAAGGCTTAAACTGATACCAAGTAGGTGTCTCCCACTCCCTCCCCAGGGTTCTTACTGCCCACCCAACCTAATTAACCCCCTTCAGCCTGAGAAACTGGAACTAAGAGTGGCCCTACTTAGTTGATTGCATTCTGCCAATCAGAAAACTACTCCCCACATCTCCAATAATATTTCCCCAAAGCCACCCAATATGACCAATGTAAACAAAAGGAGCTCGCAGGAGGTTATCTAGAATTTGCTTTTAATATCCCCCAGTCCTTACACTCCCCCCATCCCCAGGCCAAAGAGGGCAAGGCCCATAGACACATAGGTATTGGCCCATCATTTTCACAGTGGGTACCAATATTACGTCAAAGAAGCTAAACAACAGACCAGTTTATGGAAGAATGATTATGGCCACATTTTCTGTGACTATCCAAAAACAGTAATGACAGAAGAGTGAATATACCTTTGAAAGTACTACTGTGGATAGCGTGTGAAATGACCAAGTGGAGAAAAAATTGTTTCTAAGGATGTCCTTTTATATCTGTGCTCAAAAGCAGGGCCAATAGAGACTAACAAGGACCTTGAACAAAACTGCATCAGGCTGCAGAAGCAAAACAAAAAGCAAAGTTGCAACCACCAACCCACCCTGAAGAGCACATTTCAGCAGCATTCCCAGAAGTTTAGGTTAGCATTCATCATTGCTCCTAATTGCTGTCAGTTAACTCTCCTGAGCCCTTCCAGGCCAAGCCATCATGCCATGAAACATGTTGTCTTTCCTTATAATGCATTTTCTGTCTTGCCAGTAACAGAATCTGTGGCTTTGGTGTTCTTTTACAAGAGCACTGATCGAATTACCCTAAGACCTTTTTGTGTGTTCTGGGTTACTGGGCAGAATTCCAGAAACAAATGCTTACATTATCCTCAAATAGAATACCTAACTTTCCAAGACTGCACAGAAGTAGATGTTTCTCAGTCATTTCCAGCTTGGCCATTGATAAAGGCACAGTGTACTTGACATCCTACTCTCTGTCCACTAGGTTACACAGGCCACACGTAATCTCATAAACTCTAAAACAGTTCCAGTGAAGGCCCTTTATTGCCACAGCATCCTATGTTTTCCACTGAAAATGCAAACAGGCCAAGTTTCTTTTAGTCTAGTCCCTGCACATTTCAGGCTCGCTTCCCAGCCTTATAAGTCTCATTGTAATTTCCATTCCATTAAATCCATCACTTAGGAAACGGCTGCCTATTCTATTATTTAAGTGCTCAGGAAAAAAACAAACAAACAAAAAACCTCACATCCTTTTGCCCCAGTATGTTTCAATATTTTGCAACATTTTGGACGTTCTTTCTAATGGTATCTAGAAAACGTATCACTTAAAATAGGAATAAGGGTAAAGACTGTGACAGTTATGTAGTTCATTCTCCTGACAGTTGGGGAAACTGACACCTACAGTTTAAATGACTTGTCCAAGATCAACAATGTCAGAATCAAGTACAATATTCATTCTAGTGATTCATTTCCTACCATGTGATGCACATCTTAAAATTTGAACTTTTTATTTGCCCTATGATTCCAGGATTCCTAACTTCCTTTTCCCAAAAACATTGCTAAGTATATTTATATATATACATATATATATATAAATGCATAGGACTAACAGAAGTTGATAACTGAATATTCAGCATGTCAGTTTGACTTTCATTTGACCCTGAAGTGTCAGTGTTACTTAAAGTGAAGATATCAAGATGATAGCACAGCAGATGCTGCCAAATGAAAAATTTGCTGCCATGAGCTTTTTATGAAATACTGAGGCTAAGCAGAGAACCAGTTCCTCTGACAAAAATACTCATTCTCCTCACTAAATCACAGTGTGGAGGCTGCAGGCACTCTGGGTTTTCTACTGCCATCCTGAATGTGCTGAGCTGGGAAACATCCAAGATCAAGAGATGACCTTTTTATTGCAGATTGTGAGATCATCTTTATTCTCATAGCTTTACATTCAAAACAAAGGTTTTGTTTTTGTGGGTTTTTAAAATTCCATATAAACTCTCATTTGTATGAAGGTAAAAAATATCTCACACTGAGCAGGAAAGGAATTGGCAAACCCTCCACCTGCAGCAGCATGAGAGGCAGTCAGATCTGGGAAGCACACTGAGTTCCCTTACGTCTATGGCAGTGCTACTGACCCTCATCCTCCCCTCATGTGGAAAACCTAACATCACACACTTAAACAGGAACACAGTTTATTATTTAGTTGACACCTTTGACCTACCACTCAGTGACGTCAGCCTCAGTTTAGAGGAAGACAAGGAAGTCATAATTAGAGAAGCTGCAAGTGGGACAAGGAGGGTGTGCTGTGCATAAGGAGCATGATGGTGAAGACCACCTGAGGTGCTTTCAGATTTTGTTGTGTCACCTGGCTGGGGCACTCCATTTCAGATGACGTTTACTGAGCACCCAGGAGGGGCTGAGATCACATTCACTGTTCTGCTTGACGCTGTTACTCAAGGCTAAGTAACTTTCTCAGGGACAGGTTTAGGAGATGAGGGGTATGCTGCATTCCTCTGTGGATACAGAGAGCCCACAGCTTCACCATTCAGTGACACAGAGCAGTGGCCAGCGTGGAATGAGGCATACGGTCCAGCTACAGTTCAAGAACACTCCCTGACGACACCATGGTAACCTTTAGTTTCAATGAGTGCAATGGCCCCGCTGTTCTATTCCTGGCACAATGCTTGGTGCTGGCCAGGATTCATTTCTCTCTATTCAGCTCAAGTTGTAGTCACATAATAAAATGCACAGTGACAAGATTTCCTGAGGCTTTCAGGTGCATCCAGCCTAGCAGGATGTGGGTTGCTACATTTCTAAGTTCAGTGGTGAAATGAAGGCCCCTATTGCTTCCAGACTCCAGTCAGAATCCAACAGATACTATCTAGAAGTAGTTATTCAGGAGGCAGTTAAGGATCATTTGAGTCATTTATGCAACAAAATATTTTTACAGTACCAACTATGTCCTAGGCATAGGCTCTGCCCTGGTTGATACAAATATAAATAAGACACAGCAAGGAGGAGCTCACAGGTAAGTAATAGAGAGAATTACACGTGCAGTACAATATAGTGAGTACAAGTTAGAGATAAGTGCAGGGTCCTCAGAAGAACAGAATCTAACCCACTCCAAAATGGATGAGAAGACTTTCTTAAGAAAATCTGACAAAAAAAAAAAGGAGGGGAGGTGAACTAAAAGGTGGGTATTACAAGCAAAAATATATATATATAAGCAAAGGTAAAGGAGCTGGAAACAGAATGCTGTGTGCATGCAGTTTGCTATTGCCAGACTATATAATGCGTGTGCGTCACAGGGATGGTGGCTTGTCAGTAATTAGGAACCCAGGTAGACGTCAGGTTAAGGAAACGTTTATGCCCCACGTAAGGAACTTTATTCTGCAGGAACTGGGCTTTGAGCAGGGGAGGGACACAGTCAGTCTGCATTCCTGAAACATCACTCTGGCAACATTGTAGAGGACAGGGGATGAGAATGAAGAAAAGAAGAACAGTGAGGAATTTATTTCAAAAGCTGGGATAAGTACTAGTGAGGTCCTGTCTCCTATAGCTGACCACCAATTCTGGAAACCCCAAGCATCCCCATTTATGCACAGTGCACAACCAACTTTGAACTCACTGCAACAAACCTACTGTGTGAAGTGTACCAGACATAAAATTGGAATTCCTCCTAAAGCAGATGGAAGCCAGGGGAGAAAAGGTTGAGAAATTCCATTCATATCCCACACACCACCCATCTCTCCCCCAGTTGCCAGGCAGAGACACCCTGGGCCAGAGAAGCAAGCCAGGTACAGCCAGGTATGGGTTGGCCTGGGCCCCCATGCTTCTGACCCTGTTCCATGAGGGCCCAGACCAACCCATACCTGGTTGTACCTGGCTTGCTTCTCTGGCCCAGAGTATGACCATTGCTCATTTTCCTTGCCTCTGCTCACTTCTGAGGACTTGCTTCTCATCTGTTTTATAATCATTGTCATTTCTGTCTCCTTCTAAATAAACCTACAGAGTTGGCCCCTACTTGACAGCTCAATACTGTGGTTGCTCAAATTCAATGCAATATAATGCTTGATGGGGGTAAAGAGTAAATCCCAGTCCATTACATAAGGAAGTGCACTGTTTCCCTCCTCTTAGTGAGATAACATCAGGCATTGCAGCCCCACAGGGAGACTGTCTTCCAGTCTTGAGCATTAACAGGCCAATCTAGTCTCCTTTTTAGTCCTCCAAGACAAGGAATCATCCTCTCTTCACACCTTAAGGGGTTTTGTCATTCAGACTTCTCAGACAGTGAAAGCTACTCAGTCTTCAGTCATCCCTGTGCTACGGAGCAGAGCCTGTGCCAAGGCTCTTGGCTCCTTGCCTGGATTGACCGAGCAGAAGACCTTCCTGGGCTGCAAACTCTCCCTTGCTAGGTGATGGTCACTGTCCTGCTGCCAGCCCCACTGCTTTCCCTGGTGATGATAAAAACCTTTCTTCTCCTTTTCTGCTTTCATTGAAAAAGACAAGAGAAAGCAAGCGTGCCTGGGCACCTTCTTGTACACTTTTCAGTTCTCTTCTCCCTTCTCAACTTTAAAGAAAGCCAAGAAAATAAGGATCTATACATAACCTCCTTCCCATTCCCCACTAGGGAGCCTCAGCGTTGCTTTTTGGATGCCGGCATGAGGGAGCGGAGGCTGAAAGAGGCAACCTGTGCTTTCCCTCCCTGTCACAGTGTCATATGACACTATAATTGCTGCTTTCTTTTTGTTTCTTCCCCTAGACGATAAACTCCTTGAAGAAACTATGACTATTTCCCCCCTGTCCTCGGTCCTAGCAGAGTGTCTGGGGGTCTCTGGTTGTGCAATTTATGTTGACTGAATAAATACACAGGGGCTACCTCCAATCACATGAGCAAATGACCGTTCAGTCAGGCCTACAACACACCCCAAGGCATTCTGAGGGTCGTACCTCTGGGAGACTCATGTCTTACAGGCCGTTCTTTGCATGATTTTTGAGGTCAATATTCTTTCCAGGATAGTCATGATCCTAGGCAGGCATTCTTGAATAGCAGGTTAAAAAACTAACCAAAAGAAGAGAAAATTCTGCACAGCCACTGGAAAGTAAGAGCAAGGAAACAGGCACCTTGAATAAGAAGTCAGTGCACACGCTGGAGAGGTGGCATCCATGGTAATTTTAAGTGACAAGACTTGGGCTGATGCTGTACAAAATCGTAAATGGCAGTTTACTCTCATGCCCTCTCTTCTCCCTGCTGGCATCATTTCCCATCACAGTTGCTGCTATGGGGCTCATGACATTGGAAAACAGTCATAGCTATATGGAACTTATGGTGAAGTCAGGACTGTCAGGTACTGTCAGGCCTGGCATGAGGCTCAGCATCCGGACCTGAAACTTGGGGGACTCTCCCAGACAGACCCAGATAGACCCCAAGGTATCCAAGTGCACAATTAACTTTAAGCAGGATTTAGACAATAATTGTTATCAACTCAAATTTAGTGTTGGGGAGATCAACTTCTGGCATAGCAGAGTGAGGAGCTCTGCTAACCCACTTCCCAGTGAAATTGGTGAAACTTATTTTTTATTTTTTTTGTGGTACGCGGGCCTCTCACTGTTGTGGCCTCTCCCGTTGCGGAGCACAGGCTGCATCGGCAGGCGGACTCTCAACCACTGCGCCACAAGGGAATCCCGAAACTTATTTTTAAAAAATACTTTAAAGTCTCTGGAAATTGTCCTAAGAACAAACAGCAAATGAAATATCTACTCAAGAAAATCTGTGAAGATTTGGTAAGAAAGGTGAGAATCTGTGGAAATTGAATAAAGCCCTCTCCCTCTTTCCTAACTCTCAGCTCAGTAAGGTGGAGATTCCACTCCAGATGGCTATAGCCTAGAGCACAGGGCTCCCTTTCCCCCCAGCTCCCGGTCAGAGGACTTTCATCCCTGGAGGAATAGGACTTCAGCATTTCTCATCTTGCCCCAGCCACCCATTGCTGAGGCTATGTCCCAGATGAATGTGGTCGAGAGATGGAGGGTCCCTTCTTCCACCAGTCCCTACTTGTGGAAGAGAGGCTGTACCTTGGGTGCTGCAGGCCAAGATTAAGGGAGTCCTGGTTGCTCTTGCCTTGGCTCAAGAGACAGTGGTTCCATGCCAGAAAAGGCAAGCCCAGAGAACATCAAACTGCTGCCTCTATCCTCCACTGAGCACTAAACTCCTAGAACAGGATGTCACACAGAAAGCAGCTTGCTATTATACCCACCCCCAGCTATAGAGCCCGAGTTCAGAGATTTTTTGCCTGGAAGGTGAAGCAGACTGTAAAACAGGTAGCTCCTAATCTCTTCCCAAAGGAACTGACTTCATTTGCAATGGAGTATGGAAAAATTCAACTCTGACGGCTCTCTCAAGAATACTGGAGGTTTGGGCTTCCGGGAAGATGGCAGAAGAGTAAGACGCGGAGATCACCTTCCTCCCCACAGATACACCAGAAATACATCTACACGTGGAACAACTCCTACAGAACACCTACTGAACGCTGGCAGAAGACCCCAGACCTCCCAAAAGGCAAGAAACTCCCCACGTACCTGGGTAGGGCAAAAGAAAAAAGAATAAACAGAGACAAAAGAATAGGGATGGTACCTGCATCAGTAGGAGGGAGCCGTGAAGGAGGAAAGGTTTCCACACACCAGGAGCCCGTTCGCAGGCGGAGACTGCGGGTGGCGGAGGGGGGAAGCTGCGGATTAATGGAGGAAAGCGCAGCAACAGGGGTGCAGAGGGCAAAGCGGAGAGATTCCCGCACAAGGATCGGCGCCGACGGGCACTCACCATCCTGAGAGGCTCGTCTGCTCACCCGCCAGGGCAGGCAGGGCTGGGAGCTGAGGCTCGGGCGTCGGTCGGAGCGCAGGGAGAGGACTGGGGTTGGCGGCATGAACACAGCCTGAAGGGGGTTAGTACTCCACAGCTAGCCGGGAGGGAGTCCAGGGAACAGTCTGGACCTGCCGAAGAGGCAAGAGACTTTTTCTTCCCTCTGTTTCCTGGTGTGCGAGGAGAGGGGATTAAGAGCGCTGCTTAAAGGAGCTCCAGAGACGGGCGCGAGCCGTGGCTAAAAGCGTGGACCCCAGAGACGGGCATGAGACGCTAAGGCCGCTGCTGCCACCACCAAAAAGCCTGTGTGCGAGCACAGGTTACTATCCACACCTCCCTTCCGGGGAGCCTGTGCAGCCCGCCACTGCCAGGGTCCCGGGATCCAGGGACAACTTCCCCGGGAGAACGCACTGCGCACCTCAGGCTGGTGCAACGTCACGCCAGCCTCTGCAGCCATAGGCTCGCCCCACACTCCGTACCCCTCCCTCCCCCCAGCCTGAGTGAGCCAGAGTTCCCGAAGCAGCTGCTCCTTTAACCCTGCCCTGTCTGAGCGAAGAACAGACGCCCTCCGGCGACCTACACGCAGAGGTGGGGCCAAATCCAAAGCTGAGCCCCAGGAGCTGTGAGAACAAAGTAGAGAAAGGGAAATCTCTCCCAGCAGCCTCAGAAGCAGCGGATTAAAGGTCCACAATCAACTTGATGTACCCCATCTGTGGAATACATGAATAGACAACGAATCATTACAAGTTGAGGAGGTGCACTTTGAGAGCAAGATTTATGATTTTTTCCCCTTTTCCTCTTTTTGTGAGTGTGTATGTGTATGCTTCTGTGTGAGATCTTGTCTGTATAGCTTTGCTTCCACCATTTGTCCTAGGGTTCTATCCGTCAGGTTTTTTTTAAAATTTTTTTCTTAATATTTATTTTTTATTTTAATATTTTATTTTATTTTATCTTACTTTATCTTTCTTTTTTTCCTTCCTTCCCTCCCTCCTTCCTTCCTTCCTCCCCCCCTCCTTTCTTTCTTTCCTTTCCTTCTTTCTTTCTTGCTTTCCTTCTACTTCTACTAATTCTTTCTACTTTCTCCTCCCTTTTATTCTGAGCCGTGCGGATGAAAGGATCTTGGTGCTGCAGCCAGGAGTCAGTGCTGTGCCTCTGAGGTGGGAGAGCCAACTTCAGGACACTGGTCCACAACAGACCTCCCAGCTCCACATATTATCAAACGGTGAAAATCTCCCAGAGATCTCCATCTCAACACCAGCAGCCAGCTTCACTCAACGACCAGCAAGCTACAGTGCTGGACACCCTATGCCAAACAACTAGCAAGACAGGAACACAACCCCACCTATTAGCAGAGAAGCTGCCTAAAATCATAATAAGTCCACAGACACCCCAAAACACACCACCAGACGTGGACTTGCCCACCATAAAGACAAGATCCAGCCACATCCACCAGAACACAGGCACTAGTCCCCTCCACCAGGAAGCCTACACAACCCACTGAACCAACCTTAGCCACTGGGGACAGACACCAAAAACAACAGGAACTACGAACCTGCAGCCTGCAAAAAGGAGACCCCAAGCACAGTAAGAGAAGCAAAATGAGAAGACAGAAAAACACACAGCAGTTGAAAGAGCAAGATAAAAACCCACCAGACCTAACAAATGAAGAGGAAATAGGCAGTCTACCTGAAAAAGAATTCAGAATAATGATAGCAAAGATGATCCAAAATCTTGGAAATAGAAGAGAGAAAATGCAAGAAACATTTAACAAGGACCTAGAAGAACTAAAGATGAAATAAGCAATGATGAACAGCACAATAAATGAAATGAAAAATACTCTAGATGGGATCAATAGCAGAATACATGAGGCAGAAGAATGGATAAGTGACCTGGAGATAAAATAGTGGAAATAACTACTGCAGAGCAGAATAAAGAAAAAAGAATGAAAAGAACTGAGGACAGTCTCAGAGACCTCTGGGACAACATTAAACGCACCAACATTCGAATTATAAGGGGTTCCAGAAGAAGAAGAGAAAAAGAAAGGGACTGAGAAAATATTTGAAGAGATTATAGTTGAAAACTTCCCTAATATGGGAAAGGAAATAGTTAATCAAGTCCAAGAAGCACAGAGAGTCCCATACAGGATAAATCCAAGGAGAAATACGCCAAGACACATATTAATCAAACTTTCAAAAATTAAATAAAAAGAAAACATATTAAAAGCAGCAAGGGAAAAACAACAAATAACACACACAGGAATCCCCATAAGTTTAACTGCTGATCTTTCAGCAGAAACTCTGCAAGCCAGAAGGGAGTGGCAGGACATATTTAAAGTGATGAAGGAGAAAAACCTGCAACCAAGATAACTCTACCCAGCAAGGATCTCATTCAGATTTGACAGAGAAATTAAAACCTTTACAGACAAGCAAAAGCTAAGAGAATTCAGCACCACCAAACCAGCTTTACAACAAATACTAAAGGGACTTCTCTAGGCAAGAAACACAAGAGAAGGAAAAGACATACAATAATGAACCCAAAACAACTAAGAAAATGGGAATAGGAACATACATATCGATAATTACCTTAAATGTAAAGGGACTAAATGCTACCACCAAAAGACACAGATTGGCTGAATGGATACAAAAACAAGACCCATATATATGCTGTCTACAAGAGACCCACTTCAGACATAGAGACACATACAGACTGAAAGTAAGGGGATGGAAAAAGATATTCCATGAAAATGGAAACCAAAAGAAAGCTGGAGTAGCAATTCTCATATCAGACAAAATAGACTTTAAAATAAAGAATATTAGAAGAGACAAAGAAGGACACTACATAATGATCAACGGATCGATCCAAGAAGAAGATATAGCAATTGTAAATATTTATGCACCCAACATAGGAGCACCTCAATACATAAGGCAAACACTAACAGTCATAAAAGGGGAAATCGACAGTAATACATTCATAGTAGGAGACTTTAACACCCCACTTTCACCAATGGACAGATCATCCAAAATGAAAATAAATAAGGAAACACAAGCTTGAAATGATACATTAAACAAGATGGAATTAATTGATATTTATAGGACATTCTATTCAAAAACAACAGAATACACATTTTTCTCAAGTGCTCACGGAACATTCTCCAGGATAGATCATATCTTGGGTCACAAATCAAGCCTTGGTAAATTTAAGAAAATTGAAATAGTATCAAGTATCTTTTCCGACCACAACGCTTTGAGACTAGATATCAATTACAGGAAAAGATCTGTAAAAAATACAAACACATGGAGACTAAACAATACACTACTTAATAATGAAGTGAAGACTGAAGAAATCAAAGAGGAAATAGAAAAATACCTAGAAACAAATGACAATGGAGACAGGATGACGCAAAACATATGGGATGCAGCAAAAGCAGTTCTAAGAGGGAAGTTTATAGCAATACAATCCTACCTTAAGAAACAGGAAACATCTCGAATAAACAACCTAACCTTGCACCTAAAGCAATTAGAGAAAGAAGAACAAAAAGACCCCAAAGTTAGCAGAAGGAAAGAAATCATAAAAATCAGATCAGAAATAAATGAAAAAGAAATGAAGCAAACGATAGCAAAGATCAATAAAACTAAAGCTGGTTCTTTGAGAAGATAAACAAAATTGATAAACCATTAGCCAGACTCATCAAGAAAAAAAGGGAAAAGACTCAAATCAATAGAATTAGAAATGAAAAAGGAGAAGTAACAACTGACACTGCAGAAATACAAAAGATCATGAGAGATTACTACAGGCAACACTATGCCAATAAAATGGACAACCTGGAAGAAATGGATAAATTCTTAGGTATGCACAACCTGCCAAGACTGAATCAGGAAGAAATAGAAACTATGAACAGACCAATCACAAGCACTGAAATTGAAACTGTGATTAAAAATCTTCCAACAAACAAAAGCCCAGGACCAGATGGCTTCATAGGTGAATTCTATCAAATATTTAGAGAAGAGCTAACACCTATCCTTCTCAAACTCTTCCAAAATATAGCAGAGGGAGGAACACTCCCAAACTCATTCTATGAGGCCACCGTCACCATGATACCAAAACCAGACAAGGATGTCACAAAGAAAGAAAACTACAGGCCAATATCACTAATGAACATAGATGCAAAAATCCTCAACAAAATACTAGCAAAGAGAATCCAACAGCACATTAAAAGGATCATACACCATGATCAAGTGGGGTTTATTCCAGGAATGCAAGGATTCTTCAATATATGCAAATCAATCAACGTCATACACCATATTAACAAACTGAAGGAGAAAAACCATATGATCATCTCAATAGATGCAGAGAAACCTTTCCACAAAATTCAACACCCATTTATGATAAAAACCCTGCAGAAAGTAGGCATTGAGGGAACTTTCCTCAACATAATAAAGGCCATATATGACAAACCCACAGCCAACATCGTCCTCAATGGTGAAAAACCGAAAGCATTTCCACTAAGATCAGGAACAAGACAAGGTTGCCCACTCTCACCACTCTTATTCAACATAGTTTTTTGGAAGTTTTAGCCACAGCAATCAGAGAAGAAAAGGAAATAAAAGGAATCCAAATCTGAAAAGAAGAATTAAAGCTGTCACTGTTTGCAGATGACATGATACTATACATAGAGAATCCTAGAGATGCTACAAGAAAACTACTAGAGCTAATCAATGAATTTGGTGAAGTAGCAGGATATAAAATTAATGCACAGAAACCTCTTGCCTTCCTATACACTAATGATGAAAAATCTGGAAGTGAAATCAAGAAAACACTCCCATTTACCACTGCAACAAAAAGAATAAAATATCTAGGAATAAACTTACCTAAGGAGACAAAAGACCTGTATGCATAAAATTATAAGACACTGATGAAAGAAATTAAAGATGATACAAATAGATGGAGAGATATACCATGTTCTTGAATTGGAAGAATCAACATTGTGAAAATGACTGAACTATCCAAAGCAATCTACAGATTCAATGCAATCCCTATCAAACTACCACTGGCATTTTTCACAGAACCAGAACAAAACATTTCACAATTTGTATGGAAACACAAAAGACCCCGAATAGCCAAAACAATCTTGAGAACAAAAAACGGAGTTGGAGGAATCAGGCTCCCTGACTTCAGATTATACTACAAAGCTACAGTAATCAAGACAGTATGGTACTGGCACAAAAACAGAAAGATAGATCAATGGAACAGGATAGAAAGCCCAGAGATAAACCCACGCACATATAGTCACCTTATCTTTGATAAAGGAGGCAGGAAAGTACAGTGGAGAAAGGACAGCCTCTTCAATAAGTGGTGAGAAAGGACAGCCTCTTCAATAAGTGGTGCTGGGAAAACTGGACAGGTACATGTAAAAGTAAGAGATTAGATCACTCCCTAACACCATACACAAAAATAAGCTCAAAATGGATTAAAAACCTAAATGTAAGGCCAGAAACTATCAAACTCTTAGAGGAAAACATAGGCAGAACACTCTATGACATAAATCACAGCAAGATCCTTTTTGACCCACCTCCTAGAGAAATGGAAATTAACAAAAATAAACAAATGGGACCTAATGAAACTTCAAAGCTTTTGCACAGCAAAGGAAACCATAAACAAGACCAAAAGACAACCCTCAGAATGGGAGAAAATATTTGCAAATGAAGCAACTGACAAAGGATTAATCTCCAAAATTTATAAGCAGCTCATGCAGCTCAATAACAAAAAAACAAACAACCCAATCCAAAAATGGGCAGAAGACCTAAATAGACATTTATCCAGAGAAGATATACAGACTGCCAACAAACACATGAAAGAATGCTCAACATCATTAATCATTAGAGAAATGCAAATCAAAACTACAATGAGATATCATCTGACACCAGTCAGAATGGCCATCATCAAAAAATCTAGAAACAATAAATGCTGGAGAGGGTGTGGAGAAAAGGGAACACTCTTGCACTGCTGGTGGGAATGTGAATTGGTACAGCCACTATGGAGAACAGTATGGAGGTTCCTTAAAAAACTACAAATAGAACTACCATATGACCCAGCAATCCCACTACTGGGCATATACCCTGAGAAAACCATAATTCAAAAAGAGTCATGTACCAAAATGTTCATTGCAGCTCTATTTATAATAGCCCGGAGATGGAAACAACCTAAGTGTCCATCATTGGATGAATGGATAAAGAAGATGTGGCACATATATACAATGGAATATTACTCAGCCATAAAAAGAAACGAAATTGAGCTATTTGTAAAGAGGTGGATAGACCTAGAGTCTGTCATACAGAGTGAAGTAAGTCAGAAAGTGAAGGACAAATACCATATGCTAACACATATATATGGAATTTAAGAAAAAAATAATGTCATGAAGAACCTAGGGGTAAGACAGGAATAAAGACACAGACCTACTAGAGAATGGACTTGAGGATATGGGGAGCGGGAAGGGTAAGCTGTGACAAAGCGAGAGAGAGGCATGGACATATATACACTACCAAACATAAGGTAGATAGCTAGTGGGAAGCAGCCGCATAGCACAGGGAGATCAGCTCGGTTCTTTGTGACCACCTGGAGGGGTGGGATAGGGAGGGTGGGAGGGAGGGAGATGCAAGAGGGAAGAGATATGGGAACATATGTATATGTTATGTTATATGTTATGAAGCAGAAACTAACACACCATTGTATTGCAATTATTCTCCAATAAAGATGTAAAAAAAAAAAAAAAGAATAGTGGAGGTTTTGGTGAAAGGCAATTGAGAGGAGATTTGTGGATTTAATGAAGATACATCCTAGACTGAAGGCCAGCTAGTTTACAGGCAAAAACCAGGGGGGATAAGACCGCAGGGGGTCAGAATATGTACCTCTGAAACTATTCCACCAAAGGAGTCACAATTTGATTAGATTAGTTTGTAGAACAATTTAGACCCAGGTTACTGTTGAAAACAATAGAACAATCAGCAGGCAATTAGTGGAGTTAAACAGCTGGGTGAGATTGAGTCTCTTTCCAGAGACCCCTACCAATACCACTGTCATCCCAGAGTGATGAAGAATACCCAAAGCTATACCTTCCTGACAAGCAACATAAGAGACTTAATACTGTGGGGAGGAAATACACTTCACTAAAATAATAGGAGGCAGCCGCTAAAAAAATAAACAAGTAAATGAGAATAACAAGCCCTGGGGTGGAAGCAGTACCCAGAGTTGCTTCAATATATTATCTAAAATGTCCAGTTGCCCCCCTCAACAAAAAATTATCAGACATGCAAATAAATAGGAGAGAATGATCTATACACAGGGGAAAAAAAAGCAGACAACATAAACTGCCTGCGAGAGCAACTAGATGACAGATTTAGCAGAAAAAGATCTCAAATGGCCATTATAAATATGTTCACAAAACTAAAGGAAAGTATGATGAAAGAAGTAAAGGAAGGTTGCAGCAATAGAGAATATCAGTAGAGACAGAAATTATAAAAAAGAACCAAATGGAAATTCTGGAGTTGAAAAGTAAAATAACTGAAATAAAGATTTCACTATAGATACAATAGATTTGAACTGGGAGAAGAATGAATTAGTAAACTTCAAGATCAATAGAGACTATGCAAGTCAAAGAACACAGAGAAAAAAAGAAAAGAAAAATGAACAGAGCCTCAAGAAATGTTGCATATCATCAAAAGTACTAATATATGCATAATGGGAGTAACAGAAAGAGAAGAGGGAGAGAAAGGAACAGAAAAAATATTCGAAGAAAAATGGCTGAAAGATTCTCAAATTTATTGAAAATCAATAACCTACACATCCAGGAAGCTCAATGAATTCCAAGGAGAATAAATGCAAAGAGATCCGTAAATAGACACAGGATAGTAAAATGCTAAAAGTCAAAGACAAGGAGAAAATATTAAAAGCAGCAAGAATAAAATGGCTGGCTATCCTTCACAAGGGAACCTCAGTAATATTAGCAGCTGACTTCAGAAGAAATAACGTAAACTAGAAGGCAGTGGGATAATATATTCAAAGTGCTTAAAGAAAAAAAAAACTGTCAACCAAGAACTCTATATCCAGCAAAGCTATTTTTCAAAACTGAAGGCAAAATAAAGACTTCCCCAGAAAAACAAAAACAGAAAATTTATTGTTAGAAGACCCATTTTGCAAGAAATAGTAAACAAAAGTTCTTCAGGCTGAAAGCTAGTAACCTAGGACAGTAATTCAAATCCACACAGACAAAAAAAACAAAAGAAAGAAAGAAAACCACAGTTAAAGGTAATAACAGAATAAACTGTATAAATGCACATTTTTCTCATTTCCAAGTGATTTTAAAAAACAATTGTATAAAATAACATGTATATAGAAATGTAGAAATGTAATGTATGTGTAATATATTTGCCGATAACAGCAAAAGGAGGTGGATATGAACAAAGTTGTATAGCTTAGGAAGTGACCACAGATGGTAAAGTATCATTGAGTCTGTGACATTAATAAATATGTCTAATAATAATACCACAAAAGGGGGAGAAGGGAAGAGTTATACAGAGTAATGTTCCTATTTGTCACTGGAATTAAGCTAATATAAATCCAAAGCTGACTCTTAAGATGTATATGGCAAACTCTAGAACAACCACTAAAGAAAAAAAGAAAACCTAAAAAAAATTATAGTGAAAAATAATCATTAGAGAAATAAAAATGCTACAAATCTAGTGTAGGCTCATAGAGATAGAGTTATTCTCAGAACCAGGTGGGCCACTGGGCATCATCCCTAAGGAATCTTGCCAAAAGTGTTCCCACGGGGTCCAGTGATCTCTAGGGAAATAAAAAGAAATGCAGACCTAGGGCAGTATGGAATAGGCAGGGAGGAAACAGAACACACACATCCACACACTTACAAGACTTGCTTGCCTGAGGATGAACAGAGTGCTTGTCAAGACTTACCCCTCTCGTTTGACCAGTATAGTCCTAAAACAGTGTATAACAAAGACATACCCAGAGACACCGCTCCAAGCTGAGGTTCCACACTCTAGCACAAATCAGGAGCCCCTGGAGGGCGTGTTCAACCACAGATTGCTGGCCCCACCCCCAGAGTTTCTGATTTGGTAGATCTGAAGCGGGGCCCAAGAATTTGCATCCCTAACAAGTTCCCAGGTGATATTGATGGTGCTAGTCCAGGCCTGCCCTAAAGTGTGAAGCCCATAATGGATAAACAAAATAAAATAGGTGGAGACTGTAGGCCATAGCCTAAAATGTAAGAACCTACTTCGAGATGAATTGGTGTGGTGAGCACAATAGGAGAATAAGCTGCAAGTATAGTGAACATCTAATCATTTTGCTACCCCAAATCAATTCACTCTCCTTCTGGTAACTGTACCCCAATTTTCATCCGGGAAATACTTTTCTCTCTCACTTTTAGTCCATGTGGTTTGGAAGGACTTAATGATCTACCTCTGCCTCAGGGAAAGGAATTTGACCCAGGCCAAACCAATCAGTACTTCACATTTTCCCACCTCCAGTGATTACTTCAGAGATGGATAATCAAATTATTAAGATTTAAGGAGACATTCTGAGACACTTCAGAGGAGAGAGAGAGAGGCTCTTTTTCTGTTAGATTTGAACCTGGAAAAGCTTAGGTCTGCAGTTGCCACTGACCACCACGTGGAGCTTAAAAGTGAAGCCAGTTTTGAGGTGAAGCAAGCGTTGGAGAACAAGCAGATCTTGCTGTTATCATTTGAGCTCTGGATCAAACACACCTGAAACTTGTATTGTCCTGTGAACCAATGAAAATCCTTTTTCCTTTGAGCCAGCAATTGGGCTTCATCATTTGCAATTTTAAAAAGGAAGGGAGATACTAGGACAATTTAGTAACCAAGTGAATAGAAAAAGCAGACAAGCTATATGGCGTATTATGGGAGACAATGGGCATTTCTGTGGAGAGTTATGAAGGGAGGCATTCTACCTGCTAAAAGGGCAGGCTTCTGAAAGGTATTAGACCAAGATTGTCAGGACCTAGAGAGTGTGACCACATAAGTACACAGACAGAAATAAAGGTATGAAGATTCTTCCAAATCTGATGTTCAGAGGAGTGTAGGAGGCAAATAAGAGGGCAGGGACTTGGAACCAACAAGGGACCCAGGGACAGCCTAGGAGCGTCCTGGGGCCCAGTTTGATGGACATCAAGGTGACTCACAGGTCAACTTATACATCTGCCCTCTGCCTTACCGCTTTGTTAACTCTCTGACCTCTGGTCCTACCGTTCTCTTCTTGCCAGCTCCAGTCCAGCCATAGTAGCATCCTCACGTGTCTTCCAAGTACATCAAATATGCTCCCACCTTGGGACCTCTGCACTTTGTTTCATGTTCCTGGGAGGCTCTTTCCCCAGATATCTGCATGGCTGTTTTCTTCATTTCCTTCAGGCCTCTCCTCAAATGTCAACTTATTAGACAGGTCCTTCTGGATCAGTCTATAGGAAATAGCAAAACTCCACCACCAACCTCGCTCATCCTAAGCCCCTTTCCTACTTTCTCTTTCTCCACAGTGCTTAACACTATCTGGCCCACTGTATAGGTACTATTTATTTGTTAATTGCCTTTCCTTAATAGAATGTAAGCACTGTGAAGGAACAGACTTGTGTTTTTTGCTGCTATATCCCTGATACCTAGAACAGTCTAGATCACAGTATGTGCTCAATAAAATATTGTGGAAGAAAGGAAGGAAGCAAGATTCAGCAGCCATAATTGGGACACTGAATCCTAAATCTGTGTGAGGGTCTCTATTATTATCACCACTTAATGAGACTGAAGTGGAAGCTTGCCTCCCTCAGGGTGCCACACTGCTTCCTCCTACCTACCCCATTACCACCCTCTGACTACCATTGAACCCCTGCTAAAATAATAAAGTTGTTCATTGATAGGTTTAAGGTATAATTTATTTTAGATGTCTGTGCAATTTTTATTCTGGTTAGTAAGGATTTTCTTAGTGCCTAGGATATGTATTAACTATACTATTGAGCTAGGAGCTGCTGGAGCTACAGATATTAGAATAATGTGGACAATGCTTGATGAAGTTATAATCTCATTTACAACAATCCAGAAAGGATTGTTGGAGATCTAAAAGCCTTCAAAACTCAAAGAAATGCAGTTATGGTCACATAAAAAGTGGAAATTTATATCTGAGAATAAGAGGTCTTATCCCCACCCTCAGTGGTAGGCTAGAGCTGGCTTACAGCAGCTCATAAAAGCCATCGATTTTTCAGGAACTTTGCAGGTCAGTTGTTAAACACAACCACTATTTAAAATTAAATTACCTAAAGTGCAATCAAATAGATTATATTAAAAACAAAGGTAGTAAAAATAAGTAAAATCATCACTTTCTTATGATTTTATTACACCTTACTGTTATTTATGCTCTCAAGGTTGTTTACGTCTATTATTATCATGGGAACACTATATAATGGTGAGCTACTGAGCATCCCTTCCCAACTCCACATTAGATGGTATCACATTGGAGGCCTGGAATCTGCCATGGTGAAAGTATTTACACCATGGAAATCATCAAATTGCTTCAAATCAGGGCTTAATTTATTGTTTTGATGATTGTCAAGACTTAGGAAAGTGACGGAGGAGCTGTTAGTAGTGTTGATTAGAATTAAAAGTGTGTCATGTCTGTAGCTGTCACATTGTGAAAACTCAAAATGTTCTTCTAGTATTTGAAAACTGTTACCTGAGTCAGCAAAACTGTAACTTACATCACTGAGAAATAAATGAAGTTTCAAAATACATTTTTGCTTTTTCACTATATTGATGTTGTAACATGACATTCATGTCATAACTGTACCTGCTCATCAACTGAAATCATTTTGACTAGGGACAAAAATCAACTAGGGACAAAAAAATCATTTTGACTAGGGACAAAAATGTTTGGCAGAAATCAATGAAAGCATTCTGAATAATGAAGAGGATTTTATACTTTATTTTATTGCTTATAAAGAGTATGCTACCCAACCTTTATATCAGAAAAAATTGATAATAAGCTAACGTATATACACATTGGCATACCTTTTTTCAGCAAGCTGGGTGTTAAATATTTCCAGCACACTACTGCCCACCCTCCTCCCCTTACCTGTATTATACCATGTATATTAAGTCACTTTGTATGACTTAATAAGAAATGTAAATTAAGTCTCTATGCTGACTTCCTAGCACAGAGCTCCTAAAACCTTTGTAATTTCCTGAATGATAGAGGGAATAGAAGTATCATTTGTTTTATAATTTTTTTTCTACATTCCAGGTTCCAGACACATTTACATTTCCCAGCCTTTCTTTCAGTTAACTTGGGCTGTGTGAATGGTGCTACCCAATGAAATATGCACGGATGTGACATGTGACCTTACAGACCAAGACAATTAAGAGCCGATATGTCTCCTTCCTTTCTCTTCCCCTGCCTGCTCAACCCTGGAGGACACCTGTTCCAGCTGGCATAGTTACGAGATGAAAGCAGCCCAGGTCACTGAGTCATCTTTTGGATGAGAGCCACACAGGAATGTCATCTAAGCCACATTAAACTTTGAGTATGAAGTAAACTTTTATTGGGTCAAGCCACTGATATTTTACATGTTTGTTACACAGCGTATGGTACACCTATTAGACTCCAATTTATACCAATATGAAATAATGTTAAAAAAATAAGAAATTGAAATATAATGATAAATTTATGTACATAATATAACATAACAAGGCTTTGGAACCAGGCTACCTAATTCAAATACCAATTCCACTAGGGTTAGAGCTTAAACATGCAACTGACTTGGGTAAATTACTTAACCACTCTGTGTTTCTCATGTGCAAAATAGGGGTTAGTAAAATGGGGCAGTTGTGATGAGTAAATGTAACTAAATCTCTATGTTGGCATATATTGAGTTTATACATAATGGGCCATGTATGTGAATAATAAATTACATTTGCCAACATAAAAAAAGTTTTTAGGGCTTCCCTGGTGGCGCAGTGGTTGGGAGTCCGCCTGCCGATGCGGGGGGCGCAGGTTCGTGCCCGGGTCCGGGAGGGTCCCACATGCTGCGGAGCGGCTGGGCCCGTGAGCCACGGCCGCTGAGCCTGTGCCTCCAGAGCCTGTGCTCCGCGGCGGGAGGCGCCGCAGCGGCGAGAGGCCCGTGTACCGCAAAAAAAAAAAAAAAGTTTTTACTGTCATTCACTCAAGTTTATTAAACAAACAACAAACATATTTAATGAAACCATACAGCTAACACTAAATTAGATTCTGAGCATACAAAGATGAATGAAATATGTCTCTATTTTCATAGAGCTCACAACTTAGAGGAGCCAACCATACTAATGTGATTAATGACAACCATAGAGAACCAGGTTCTGGGTTTCACAACTATATCTTGTTCCAAAAATATTTAATTTCCAGTGCCTTGTGGGATGCAACTTGATTATTTTTGGCATAAATAACCTAGCATATATTGCTCATGTGGTAGAAAGAACATCAGTCTCCCAATTGACTCCTGGACTCAGTTTCTCCTCTCTCCAAATTTTCTAGGCTGCCTCTTAGAACACAGATCTGATTAAGTTATTCTAATACTTAAAAATCTTTAATATATCTCCATTGCCTATAGAATAAAATTTTGTAGAGTAGAAAGACTTACCTGCAGCCCCAAACCATGTGCATCTAGCATCCTTTCATGTAGGAGAATCGGTGAGATATAGTCTAAATAGATATAGTCTGGACTAGAAACCCTTAATGTAGATCTAAATTCTGCCTCTTATTGTCTTTGTAACCTTGGGTGAGAAACTTAACTTCTCTAGATCTCAGTTTTCCCATCAATACAAAGGAGATGTTACTTATTCTTGTTGTTTATACCTAACAAGGTTTCTATGAGTAGGATGACAGCATATGTCACGATTTATGATGCATAAAATATGAAGATACACACACACATAAATAGGCAATGCTTCTGAAACTTTAGTGTAGGGGAAAAAATTCCTCTGGGGATGTTGTTAAATACATATTCATCCAAGCACCTTCCCCAGGAATCATGATTCAGTAAGTCCAGTGTAGAGATTGATAACCTGACGTTTTGCTAAGTACTCCAAGTGATTCTGATGCGGGTGGTCCATGGAAGCACACTTGGAAAAACACTGATGGAAAGTATCATAAATTCCAGAAGGAAGAGTCCTGACTAATGTAAATATTACTTGACCCAACAAAAACATATCTTCATCAATATCTTTATTTTTATCATTATTCCAAAAACAGAAACTGTTTTCAGACTTCTAGCAAACTGGAAATAGATATATTTATTGAGAGACCCAGAAAGTTTCATCTCATTTTAGTCTTTTCACTTCATTTTACTCCTTGGAAAAAATTTAAAAATATACATTTACTCCCAATTTAATGATAAGGAGACGGAGGCTTAGATATTGTAGAAACAAATTTCAAATCTCTGGTGCCATTTGGAATGGAATTTGAGAACTTTTAGAGCCTGAGTATAAACCCATGGCCTTTCTATTTCTCATGGCTGCCTCCTAGATGGAGCCAGCATTGGCCAGAAGCCAGACTTTGTAGAGCTCTTGAGGTGTAAAGGTGGCTATTATCAGTCCTGATGAACTTCAACTCATCCCAAATCAATATTTTTCCATTACCGGCTCTGCCTCCAGACATTTTTGTATTTGAAACATTGAAAATATTACCTCTATTGTAGTTATTTCTCTTCTCTGTATTGACCACGTGACCCAAGGCAGCTCATGCGTGGGGGAATGGGGGTTGCAGCTGTCCCTAAGAAGGCAGCCCTGTTAAGAGATTCAGAGGAGACTGTTGGTGATAATTCTTGAAGTCACTTTTTCCAGTAGAAATTCCAAATAAAGGGCCTTCCTATCTTGATAGTGAGAAATGTAAATAAGGAGCTGACTATATATGAATAAATACGTATATTTACTAAAAGCCCTTTGGCAAAGACAAAATTAAGCTATTTAAAGGTCTCACACTTTTGCCACCCAATTGTTCTTTGTTTTGTTTTAAACTACTAAAAAATAAATGAGAAGGTATCATTAAATTTTCTGACCAAAGTACACAGACATCTTAATAAAAAGAGAGAATTTACCTGTCAAACCTAGTTTACCTTAATATTGCAATTAATAGCTATAATTAAGCACTCTAAGATGCAGAGGTGCGTGATAATATAGAAAAAATCATTTTCATATATAAAAATAATAATGCCAAGATAGTCTGAAATCCAAATAAATCTTTAATAGATGGAAGCATTCATATTTTTATTTACTCCTAGGTGTCTGCTTGAAGCTAAGTGGTTACCATGCATTAACAGAAAAACTTCCAGGAAATGAGGCAAAGTAATAAAAAAAGAAAATACAGAAAAATATTTTAAATATAGGGAAAAAATCCCATACACCATCCTATAACCCACTATCCACACGCACACACACAAAAAACTATGACAGATGTGCAGCAGAAACTGAGGCACATTTTCACTTGGGCTAATCTGAGCTAACAGCTGTTATTAGGGCTGACTCTGTAACACTTCTGTCATCACTTCTAAAAACCAGCTTTTCGAATGTGGAAAGGGGAATTTGCAAATAGAGAGGAAAACTTTAGGAATATAAATTTGTCTGTTATCAATACTGAAGTTCATCACCTTTTAAACTCACAATCAATATTTTTCCATTCCCAGCTCTGCCTCCAGACATTTTTATATGGAAGCATTGAAAATATCACTTCTATTGTGGTTATTCTGCTTTACTATATTGACCACATTTTTGAAGGAGCTCATATAGAATTTTGAAATTTTTGCATTGCAGATAGGCTTCAAATGAATATATCTCAACATATAAATGTTCTGGTGACTATTTATGTAGTGATAAATAAATAGCACAGGCTTTACAGTCAGATGGTCCACATTTAAATACCACCCTTACGATTTTGTGACACTGGACAAATTGTTTAAGCTCTTTGAGCCTCTATTTCCTTCTTTGCAAAATGGGATAATAATAGCATCTACCAATATCAAGGATGTCTTGAGGATTAAATAGTATACATATGTATACGTATGTGTATATATATACACATATGTATATGTATATATATACACCTATGTATATGTATGTGTATATATACACATATGTATATATGAGGCATATGTATGTGTGTGCACGTATGACTTTAAGCCATGCCTACTACATCATACACTTTTTTTAGGGGTTAGATGCTGTCACTGTTTATTAATAGTGTCATTACAAAACTACCATACAACTTAGCCTACAGACCAGACTGGAGCACTGATTAATTTAAAATTTGTATCTCTGTAAAACTTAACTCATGAGAAAACTCCAGATAAACATATTTCTTTCTTTTTTTTTCACTGAGCATTGTTTTGAGGACGTTAAATTTACTGCACGGACTGACTGACTGGTGCTGTGTATATGCATAGAGAATCTGATCATGACTCATCTCAAAGCTGTTTTATCAAATTCAGCTCTCCGTCATGAATCAGAGGACATCAAAGATTTCTACAATCTTATATTCAGTTTGTGGCAACCAGGGAGATTTGGTTGGATAATTACTTTAATGACTTATTTCAATTTGTGCTTATCCAGTATTTAAGCAGAAGGTAGCATTCTTTTCTGCATTCTTTGATGAGGGTTATACTGGGCTGGGACTAAGTTCCTTAAGTCTCTGAGTTGAGTTGATCGTTAGCATGGGGAGAGTGAGATGTGGTTTTCCAAAGGAGATAAAGATATTATGTTTTCAACCAATTTTTCTAGAAACTAAAGGGCCATATTCTTTTACCATTACTAATGCAATTTCATTTTTGTCTTCACTAAGAAAAATACATAGTTTGTATAGGAAATAAACATAGCTACAGGATTATTATTCTTCCTTTTCCTAAATAAAAATAATCCCAACTCTTCTTTCTCTGACATACTACTCTTTTCCAAATAGCTCTTCTAACTCTGACCTTTTTCATCTATCAGATATTGATTTTTTTTCAGCATTTAATGGAATGAAAATTAAGTGGCTCACATTGTATAAAATAAAGTAAAATCACCTTGACTCCTTATTTGGATAAAATATGTTTTCAGATACCAACATATCCAAGTGGGTCAGCTCTAGCTTGGGAAGAAATATGGTTTTTCATTACCTCTTTCTAAGTCCACAGGGGAAGGACTAAGTGTGAGCTTTAACAGGGACAATCAAATATGTGGATTCTTGTATTGCTTTTTATATTTCTCAGAAGCCCAGTGATAAATTTTTCCATATCTTTAAATTCAGCATAGTCGTGAGGCTAAAATCTGAACCCTGGCTCTTTATGTTGCCTTGTCATTTGACATATCTTAACAATGCATTAATTTTAGGTGATCAACAAAAAGCAACTGAAATGTACAGGATAATAGAATAATAAGGCAACTGATAGCATTCTTCCTGCCAGATAAACATGCCTCACAGAAGGCTTAACTGTCAGATACCTACAGTTTCAGCTGTTTGAGAGAGTTTTGATAATAGCCTGAAATGTCAAAATTCAGCTGCCAACCCTAAGCTGCCAGCTTTCAAAATGCTCTATGGAGTGCTTGTCCCTTAGGGCATAAATTCCAAGGAGCAACTGAGCTGCCATACAACCTGACAGCTCTCTCTCTCTGGGAGAGCCTTGCATCTGTGCAAATCTAGTACTGCAGCTCTAAAATGAGGAGCTGTGATTGGAGCACAACCTCTCACAAAATAGCACAGAGGCTAGATAGTCAAAAGCCTTTTCAGGTCTCAGGAAATGAAGCTAACTTCAGCTACACTAGTTTGATCGCAGCTGGGCAGAAAGCACTCAGGCACTACTTCGGCCAAGATTCTCAAGGTGGAAAATGATATCCTGGGACCGCTCCTTCCTCACTGGTGACCCTGCTAAGTAGAAGCAATTTTCCCAATTACAACTGCAATTTCTCATCAAGCATTACATAACCCATATCATTTCATCTTCCTAAAATAAATTATTCACATTGTTTGGGAATTCATCTGGGAGCTGCAGATCAAATGCCCCATTTGCTACTAAATTACTGTTAACATTTTTCTTTTTTTTCTGATTTATTAACTGTTTACACAAAATATTGCTTGGATATAATACATTTTCCTCAGTGTAGTTTTTCTGTAAAAAAATTACATCTTTATTTTCTTTTGAATCCTCAAGGACAAGTTAAAGATTCTCTTTGGCCCTGAAAAAAGTAGAGTACCACCCTCAAAAACTTTCCATCATATACAAAAAATTTCTCAACTGATACTATCTCATCAAAGTCTTGAATGCATAGGATGCTATTCCGTGAAGGCAGAGTAGTGTGATGGAAAGTACTCTGACTGTGGGGGTTGTATGTCAGCTCCTCTACTTCCTAGCTATGTGACAAGAGGCAAATTATTTTCTTCTCTTGGTCTAACTGGCTTCATTTCTAACATCAACATATTGGGTTTATTTATTTATTTATTTGAATTTTAGAATTTTATTTATTTTTTATACAGCAGGTTCCTATTAGTTATCCATTTTATACATATTAGTGTATACATGTAAATCCCAACCTCCCAATTCATCACACCACACCACCCACTCCCCGCCACTTTCCCCTCTTGGTGTCCATACGTTTGTTCTCTACATCTGTGTCTCAATTTCTGCCCTGCAAACCAGTTCATCTGTATCATTTTTCTAGGTTCCACAAATATGCGTTAATATACGATATTGTTTTTCTCTTTCTGACTTACTTCACTCTGTATGACAGTCTCTAGGTCCATCCACGTCTCTACAAATGACCCAACTTCGTTCCTTTTTATGGCTGAGTAATATTCCATTGTATATATGTACCACATCTCCTTTATCCATTTGTCTGACGATGGGCATTTAGGTTGCTTCCATGACCTGGCTATTGTAAGTAGTGTTGCAATGAACATTGGGGTGCATGTGTCTTTTTGAATTATGGTTTTCTCTGGGTATATGCCCAGTAGTGGGATTGCTGCGTCATATGGTAGTGCTATTTTTAGTTTTTAAAGAACCTCCATACTGTTCTCCATAGTGGCTGTATCAATTTACATTCCCACCAACAGTGCAGGAGGGTTCTCTTTTCTCCACACCCTCTCCACCATTTGTTGTTTGTAGATTTTCTGATGATGCCCATTCTAACTGGTGTGAGGTGATACCTCATGGTAGTTTTGATTTGCATTTCTCTAATAATTAGTGATGTTGAGCAGCTTTTCATGTGCTTCTTGGCAATCTGTATGTCTTCTTTGGAGAAATGTCTGTTTAGGTCTTCTGCCCATTTTTGGATTGGGTTGTTTGTTTTTTTAATATTGAGCTGCAGGAGCTGTTTATATATTTTGGAGATTAATCCTTTATCTGTTGATTTGTTTGCAAATATTTTCTCCCATTCTGAGGGTTGTCTTTTCGTCTTGTTTGTAGTTCTTTTGCTTTGCAAAAGCTTTTAAGTTTCATTAGGTCCCATTTGTTTATTTTTGTTTTTATTTCCATTATTCTAGGAGGTGGATCAAAAAAGATCTTGCTGTGATTTATGTCAAAGAGTGTTCTTTCTATGTTTTCCTCTAAGAGTTTTATAGTGTCCGGTCTTACATTTAGGTTTCTAATCCATTTTGAGTTTATTTTTGTGTATGGTGTTAGGGAGTGTTCTAATTTGATTCTTTTACATGTAGCTCTCCAGTTTTTCCAGTACCACTTATTGAAGAGACTGTCTTTTCTCCATTGTATACCCTTGCCTCCTTTGTCATAGATTAGTTGACCATAGGTGCGTGGGTTTATCTCTGGGCTTCCTATCCTGTTCCATTGATCTATGTTTCTGTTTTTGTGCCAGTACCATATTGTCTTGATTACTGTAGCTTTGTAGTATAGTCTGAAGTCAGGGAGTCTGATTTCTCCAGCTCCATTTTCTTCCCTCAAGACTGCTTTGGCTATTGGGGGTCTTTTTTGTCTCCATACAAATTTTAAGATTTTTTGTTCTAGTTCTGTAAAAAATGCCATTGGTAATTTGATAGGGATTGCATTGAATCTGTAGATTGCTTTGGGTAGTAGAGTCATTTTCACAATGTTGATTCTTCCAATCCAAGAACATGATATATCTCTCCATCTCTTTGTATCATCTTTAATTTCTTTCATCAGTGTCTTATAGTTTTCTGCATACAGGTCTTTTGTCTCCCAAGGTAGGTTTATTCCTAGGTATTTTATTCTTTTTGTTGCAGTGGTAAATGGGAGTGTTTCCTTAATTTCTCTTTCAGATTTTTCATCATTAGTGTATAGGAATGCAAGAGATTTCTGTGCATTAATTTTGCATCCTGCAACTTTACTAAATTCATTGATTAGCTCTAGTAGTTTTCTGGTGACACCTTTAGGATTCTCTACATATAGCATCATGCCATCTGCAAACAGTGACAGTTTTACTTCTTCTTTTCCAATTTATATTCCTTTTATTTCTTTTTCTTCTCTGATTGCCATGGCTAGCACTTCCAAAACTATGTTGAATAATAGTGCGAGAGTGGACATCCTTGTCTTGTTCCTGATCTTAGAGGAAATGCTTTCAGTTTTTCACCATTGAGAATGACGTTTGCTGTGGGTTTGTCATATATGGCCTTTATTATGTTGAGGTAGGTTCCCTCTATGCCCACTTTCTGGAGAGTTTTTATCATAAATGAGTGTTGAATTTTGTCAAAAGCTTTTTCTGCATCTATTGAGATGATCATATGGTTTTCATTCTTCAGTTTGTTAATATTTGGTGTATCACATTGATTGATTTGTGTATATTGAAGAATCCTTGCATCCCTGGGATAAATTCCACTTGATCATGGTGTATGATCCTTTTAATGTGTTGTTGGATTCTGTTTGCTAGTATTTTGTTGAGGATTTTTGCATCTATATTCATCAGTGATATTGGTCTGGAATTTTCTTTCTTTAACATGAACAACATTGGTGTTAGCACCAATTTTGGTAACCACTATAAAAATGAAATTAATACATAGAGTGTTTACGCCACTGCTAGACTTTTAGTAAATGCTTATAAATATTAACTATTCTTTTTTACTTATTTAAAGTAATTATCCTGATTTGATCTTTTCAGGAATTCAGTATTTTAAACAAAATAATAGAGTCTGCAAACTGTGCAATTATGTTACTTTTGGAATGTGTGTTACTAATATCGCCATGAAAACTAACCATTAATCTGTCAAGGATTGGTAAATTTTTGAAGCCCATGCATATATCTAGGAAAGGAAGAATTTTCCAGTTTACTAGGGAAGCATCAGTAGAAACCACACAGTTCCAGTTCTTACCTGTACAACTGAATATCCTCTGAGGGCCTGCCCCAACCATCCTATCACAAGAAACTGTTATTCTGTTACACCACCTCATTTATTTCCTTTATAGATATACAAGTATCTGAAATTGCCGTTTATTTATTTTTTCTAATTGAAGTATATTTGATTTACAATATTATATGTTTCAGGTATACAGCATAGTGCTTCAGTATTTTCACAGATTATACTCCATTAAAAGCAGTTTCAAGATAATGGCTATAATTCTCTGTGCTATACAATATATCCCAGTTGTTTATCAATTTCATACATAGTAGTTTGTATCTCTTAATCCCATACCCTTAACTTGTTCCTCTCCCCTTCCCTCTCCCCACTGGTAACCACTGTTTTTTTTTCTATATCTGTGAGTCTGTTTCTGTTTTGCTATGTACATTCATGTGTATTATTTTTTAGATTCCACATATAAGTGATATCATACAGTAATTTATCTTTCTCTGTCTGAGTTATTTCACTATGCATAATATTCTCCAGGTCTATCCACACTGTTGCAAAGGGCAGAATTTTATTCTTTTTTGTGGCTAGCATTCCCTTGTATTATAGAGTGTTCCACCCTCTTCAATTTTTTGGAATAATTTGAGAAGGATAAGTATCAATTCTTTATATGTTTGGTAGAATTGCCCTGTGAAGCTGTCTGGTCCTAGGCTTTTGTTTGCTCGGAGTTTTTTTTTGTTACAAAATCAATTTTACTACTAGTGATTGATCTGTTCAAATTATCCGTTTCTTCTTAATTCAGTCTTGGCAAGTTGTATATTTCTAGAAATTTGTCAATTTCTTCTGGGCTGTCCAATTTGGGAGCACATAACTGTTCATAGTAATCTCTTGTGATTTTTTTGTATTTCTGTGATATTGACTGTTATTTCTCCTTTCATTTCTTGTTATTTTATTTATTTGGGTCCTCTCTCTTTTCTTCTTGATGAGCCTGGCTAAATGTTTATCAATTTCGTTTATCTTTTCAGAAAAACCACCTTTTGGTTTCATCAATCTTTTCTATTTTTAATCTCTTTTATTTATTTTCTCTCAGATCTTTTTATTTCCTTCATTCTGTTATCTTTGGGGGTTTGTTTGTTCTTTTTCTAATTCCTTTATGTGGTAGATTAGGCTGTTTATTTGAGATTTTTCTTGTTTCTTGAGAAAGGCCTGTATCACTGTAAACTTCCCTCTTAGAACTGCTTTTGCTGCATCCCATCGATCTTAGAGTGTTGTGTTTCCATTTTCATTTACCTGGAGGTATTTTCTGATTCCCTCTTTGATTTCTTTATTGACCCATTGGTTTTTTAGAAGCATGTTGTTTAGCCCCACGTTTGTTCTTTTTCCATTTTTCTTTCTGTAATTCATTTCTAGTTTCATACTGCTGTGGTTGGAAAAAATGCATGATATAATTTCTATCCTCTTAATTTTGTTGAGGTTTGTTTTATGGCCTAGCATGTGATCTATCCTGGAGAACATTCCATGTGCACCTGAAAATAATTTATATTCTTCTATTTGGGGATATAATGTCCTGTAGATATCTATTAAGTCCTGCTGTCTATTGTGTCATTTAAGATCACTGTTGCCTTATTGATTTCCTGTCTGGATGATCTGTTCATTGATGTAAGGGTGTGTTAAAGTCCCCTATTATTATTGTATTATTGTCAGTTTCTCCTTTTATGTCTCTTAGTATTTGCTTTACATATTTAGGTGTCCCTGTATTGGGTGCATATATGTTAATGAGCATACTTTCCTCTTCCTGTATTGATCCCTTTATCATTATGTAATGCCTTTCTTTGTCTTTTGTTATAGTTTTTGTTTTAAAGCCTATTTTTTCTGATATGAGTATTGCTACCCTTTTTTCTTGTTGTTTCCATTTGCATTAAATATCTTTTTCTACCCCCTCACTTTCAGTCTGTGTGTCTTTTGCCCTTAAGTGAGTCTCTTTTAGGCAGCATATAGAAGGGTCTTGGGGTTTGTTTGTTTTTTTAATCCAATCAGCCATCTACAGTCTTTAGATTGGAGCATTTAGTCCATTGACTTTGTTTTTTTATAAGTTTATTTATTTTATTTTTGGCTGCACTGGGTCTTCATTGCTGCGTGTGGGCTTTCTCTAGTTGCAGAGAGCAGGGGTACTCTTTGTTGTGGTGTGAGAGCTTGTTATTGCAGTGGCATCTCCTGTTGCAGAGCACAAGCTCTAGGTGTGTGGGCTTCAGTAGTTGTGGCACGTGGGCTCTAGAGCACAGGCTCCGTAGTTGTGGCACATGGGCTTAGTTGCTCCACAGCAGGTGGGATCTTCCTGGACCAGGGCTCAAACCTGTGTTCCCTGCTTTGGCAGGCAGATTCTTAACCACTGTGTCACCAGGGAGGTCCCTCCATTGACATTTAAAGTAATTATTGATATGTATGTACTTATTGCCATTTTATTTCTTGTTTTCCCATTGACTTTGTAGTTCTTCTCTGTTCATTTCTTCTGTTTGTTTCTTCTTTTGTGCTTTGATACTTTTCTTTAGTGGTATGCTTGTGTTCCTTTTTAGTTTTTGTGAACCTATTGTAGGTTTTTGATTTGTGGTTACCATGCGGTTCATACATGTTGACCTATAACTATATCTACTTATTTTAAACTGGTGGTCATTGAAGTTCAAACTCTAAAAGATCTACATGTTTTTACTCCCCTCCCCCACATTTTGTGTCTTTGATATTATATTTTACATCTTCATTTTAAACCTTTAACTGTTTATTGTAGTTATAGTTGATTTACAATTTTTTGTCTTTTAATCTTCAGACTGGCTTATTTAAGTGATTGATCCTCAACCCTTACCACATATATGCATTTCCTAGTGGGATTTTCCCTTTCCTGTAGATTCTTCTTTTCCACTTAGAGAAAAACCTTCATATTTCTTTTAGTGTGGTTTAGTATTGATGAACTCTTTTAGTTTTTGCTTGTTGGAGAAGTTCTTTATCTCTCCTATTCTAAATGATAATCTTGCTGGGTAGAGCATTTTAGGTTGCAGGTTTTTCCCTTTCAGAACTTTGAACATGCCACTCACTTCTGGCCTGCAAAGTTTCTGCAGAGAAATCAGCTGATAGGCTTATGGGGATTCCCTCATATATGACTCTGTTTTTCTCTTGCTGCCTTTAGAATTCTCTTTGTAACTTTTGCCATTTTACTTATGATGTGTCTTGGTATGGGTCTGTTTGAGTTCTTCTTGTTTGGGAACCTGTGTGCTTCCTATACCTGGATATCTGTTTCCATCTTCAGGTTTGGGAAATTTTCAGCCATAATTTCCTCAAATACATTTTTGATCCCCTTCTCTTTCTCTCTTCTCCTTCTGGTACCCCTATAATGCAAAGGTTGGTATGCTTAATGTTAACCTAGAGATCTCTTAAATTGCTTTCAATTTTTAAAATTGGTTTTTCTTTTTGCTGTTCTAATTGGGTGATTTCCATCATTCTACCTCCCAGAGCACTTATGCATTCTTCTGTATCACTTAGTTGGCTATTTACTCCTTCTAGTGTGTTTTTTTTTAATAAATTTATCCATTTATTTATTTTTGGCAGTGTTGGGTCTTCATTGATGCATGTGGACTTTCTCTAGTTGTGGCAAGTGGGGGCCACTCTTCATCATGGTGAATGGGCTTCTCACTGCAGTGGTCTCTCCCGTTGCGGAGCACAGGCTCTAGGCATGCAGACCTCAGAAGCTGTGGCATGCGTGCTCAGTAGTTGTGGCTCACAGGCTCCAGAGTGCAGGATCAGTAGTTGTGGCACACAGCCCTAGCTGCTCCGTGGCATGTGGACCAGGGCTCGAACCCATGTTCCCTGCATGTTCCCTGCATTCACAGGTGGATTCTTAACCACTGTGCCACCAGGGAAGTCCCCTAGTGTGCTTTTTATTTAACTATTGAATTCGTCATTTCTGATTAGGTCTTTTTTTATATTTTCTAGTTCCTTGTTTAAGTGTTTACATTAATTCTTTTCCCTAACTCAGTTAAAATTTTTATTACCTATGGGAAAGACTCAACTGTTGGACACAGAGGCAACCTGGTCCTGGGATAGAGCCTGGGTGGGGTGACTGTGGCCACTGTTGTCACTTACTCAAGCAGTGAACCAGAAGCAGCCCAGATATCTGATGACGGCAGCTCCAACATAGCTCACCTCCCAAAACATGCTGAAAGTTCATGTGGGCACTGCCAGCCCTGCAGAGTAGTTACACAACAGAGCAACAGTGGTGGAGGCTGTGAGCAGTGATCAGCTATGGACAAAGGGAAATTACACCCGAGGCTGTGTCTGAGCTGAGCTATAGATGCCTGCACAGGCAGCATATCAGACCTCTATATGTGCATGGGCCCCACTTGCTTTAGCACTCTCCCCTCTGGAGCAAGGGTCCCAGTGCAAAGAAAGGGAAAAACATACCCTTAAAGGGAACGGTCAGGTTGGGCCCAACCCTCAAGGCTTCTGCTTCAGCAACTAGGGATTCAGACCCCACCCTCAGTAGGGCAGTGATTGCCACCGAACACGGAGAAGTCTCACCTCACATCTGGCGCCAGTTCTAGCCCCTCTGTCTCCAGCTCCACCCTCTACCAAAGTGATAGCTGCCAGCACACCCTGAGGAAAGATGTGACTTGTGTCCACACCAAATTTAGCTCTCCCACCAAAGGCACTGGGCACACACAGTCTGTATAGGGATGCTCCCACATAAGAACACCCCTTCAAGACTAGAATAGGTAACTGTTTCACCTAAGTTCATAAAGGCAGAGAAAGTTAAGCAAAATGAAAAGGCAGAGGAACTACTCTTAATTGAAAGAGCAAGAGAAAAACCCTGAAAAAATAATGAAACAAGTAAACAATTTACCAAAGAACTGAAATCACCACTTTTAAATTTTAATTTGTTTACACCTTTATTTATTTTCACCCTCACACATTCTTCATGCATTTCTCTTTCTAATTCTCTTTTCCAGCCACAGAATTCATGGCAAAACATTCCTACTGCCAATTTGTTCCTTACCACCTTGCTCAAAGGAAGCAAAGCATGTGATCTACCCTTGCAGCATTCTCCTGCTGCCCACGTGAAACCTCAATACTAATATGTGTGCGGCACCAAGAAAAGGCACAAGCTCTAATCATAGGAATCATAACTATAACAGCTGGTAACTATCACTGTCGAATTCCAAGTTTATGCACCACCATCGGATAGGTGGAAAGATGGTTGTAAAAATGGTTATTGCAGCTCTTGTCGCTCATTCTCAGACTTATTTTAGGAATAAAAATGTACACTCTAAAATGAAACTACATTATTCTGATATTCAATTGGGTCATTTGTCTTTGATTAATTAATTAATTAAGAGACGTTAAAGACAAATGAGTAAATTGGCTGTTAAATGTGAGGATATCTAAACACCAATTTAAGACATTTGGTGACACCTCTGCATCCACGGGTGCCTTGTATTTTCTATTTGCCATAGGCTCACTTTCTTTTTTCTGATACTAGGGTACAGAAAGACAAAGTATAAAAGGGAATCTTTGGCCTTGGATTCAGACTCACAATTATTCCATGACAACTATGACAACCAAAGTGAGATCTAGTTTATTGGTCTGCACAGAGCATTTTCATATTTGAACTTAGATACACTCCCAGACAACTCTATATATTGAAATTACTGGTACACTAATATATTTGGTTAGCTTTCATTTGCAAGAGACCAAATATAGAAAATATTTCTACAAGCATCACCTACCATATGAGGTCACTTAGTAGTGTTCAGTTGGCCAGTGGAAAATCTCAGATGAGTTCACTCACATATCTATGCTTTGACAAGGATGCCTGAAGGAAGACTGTTGACCAGATCACCTTTATATGGCCTCTCCAGCATGGCAGTCTCAGGGCAGTGGACTTCTGACATGACAGCCCAGGGCTCCTAAAGGGAGGATACCAAGAGACCTGAGAAGAAGCTGCCAGTATCTTAAGGTTGACGCCTCAGAAAGCATCACTTATGTCATTTTATACTGGTCAAAGCAGACAGAGAGCCCTCCCAAATTCAAAGGAAGGGGACATTGATTTGAGATCCCTACCTCTCAATGGAAAGAGTGTCGAAGAATTTGTGACTGTCTTTACTCTCCCATACAATCATTCCATGGTTTAAAAAATAACTATATAGCATCCACTAGTGAATTAGTGAAATGTGCTTTTACCACACATGATTACATACTTTATTAATAATCAAAAATATGCCTATGATAAAATATACATTCTAAAATTTTAAATACAAAACATGATATAAGAAAAGTCTTGGGCTTCCCTGGTGGCGCAGTGGTTGAGAGTCCGCCTGCCAATGCAGGGGACGCGGGTTCGTGCCCTGGTCTGGGAAGATCCCACATGCCGCAGAGCGGCTGGGCCCGTGAGCCATGGCTGCTGAGCCTGTGCGTCTTTTGAAGCAGATTGGTTTTTGTGATTGCTATGGGCTGAATTCTGTCCTCCCAAAATTCATATGTTGAAGTCCTAACTCTCAGTACCTCAGAATGTGACTGTATTTGGAGATAGGGTATTTCAAGAGCTAACTAAGTTAAAGTGAGGTCATTAGGGTTAGCCCCAATCCAATATGACTGGTATTCTTCTAAAAGGGAGATTAGGCCACAGACGTGTACAGAGGGAAGACCATGTGAAGACATAGGGAGGAAATAGTGATCTACAAGCCAAGAAAAGAGGCTCAGAAGAAGCCAACTCTGCTGATATTAACCTTGGACTTCTAGCCTCCAGAGTTGTGAGAAAATAAATTTATATTATTTAAGCCACCCAGTCTGTAGTATTTTGTTATGGCAGCCTTAACAAGCTAATAAGTGATGCTTGGCTTTAGTAGATGCATTGGTAAATTTCACAATTGCTCTTTTTTCCTGCTACAGAAGCAGATATGCTGGATAGTGCTAAAGCTAAAATTTGTTGTCCCCATAGAATACTTTAGTTTTCCATTAATTTTAATTTCAGATGCAACAATGGAAATTGTCAAAAACAAGATTAATAAGACATTTACTTCAGAAACATTTAAACTCATATCCTAATATTTTCAAAAACATTATCTGAACACATTTGTGGATGGTTTATACATTTGCTTTACTTTTAAAAAAATTTTTATTGGAGTATAGTTGATTTACAATATTGTGTTAGTTTCTGTTGTAAAGCAAAGTGAATCAATTATTCATAAACATATATCCACTTTTTTTAGATCCTTTTCCCATATAGGCCATTAGAGAGTATTGAGTAGAGTTCCCTGTGCTATACAGTAGGTCCTTATTAATTATCTGTTTTATATTGGGTTGGCCAAAAAATTCGCTCAGGATTTTCCACTTATGGAAAACTCGAACGAACTTTTTGGCCACCCCAATATATATAGTAGTGTGTGTATGTTAATCTCAGTCTCCCAATTTATCCCTCCCCCCACTTCTGCTTCACTTTACAACCATTAAATAAAACTAATTGCTTTGCTAATTATTTTCATAGGTCACTTTCAAACTTCTTTGGCATTTGCTATGCTTCTTTTCATAATGGATTTTTCATCTATTTTAATTGGATTGGAATTTAAAAAGTCTAAATAAATCAGCACCTCTATTTAGCCCTTGAAATCTTAGTTCTAGCTGAAATTTCTTTCTCTCTCTCTCAATTCATTCTTCCATTTGCTCCCAAATTCCACCTTCCCTTAGTTTTCTTCTTGCTCTTCTAGTTGCTTGTTTTCAGAAAAGTGTTTTACGCACTCCTCTTCAAATGACAATCCTTTAACAGTCAGTGTGCCCCACAAATCTGTAATTGGTACTCTTCTATTTTCCCTTTATAAACACTCATTGGATCATCTCATTCATTCTCAAGGTTTTAGTTATCCTCTATGTGCCAAGGACCCAAAATATTTATTTCCAGCCCAGCTTTTCCATGTTCTCCAGACCCATATATCCAAATGCTAACTAGAATCTCTATGTGACTGTTCCACTGGCCCCACAAAGTCAACAAGTCCAAAGATTCATTAATCATCAGTCTCCTAAGGGATGTTCCTCCATCTTGTTCATTAATATTGTGAATGATCAATTACACAACCAATTACCCAAGCAGAAAATTTGAAATCATCCTTGACTCCTTCCTTTTTTCACCCCATACATACAACTAGTCCTCAGAACATAAATCCTCTTCCTTATTAATATCTTTTGAGTCTACCTCATATATATGTGTGTGTGTGTGTGTGTGTGTGTGTGTGTGTGTGTGTGTGTGTATATATATGTATGTATATGTGTGTGTATATATATATATATATATATATATATATAATTCAGGCACTATATATTCTTACTTCTAGTGCCTGAGTTCTGATTCTTATAATTTATTATCTATTTTTTTTAACTTATTTAAAAATATCTTTATTGGAGTATAATTGCTTTACAATGTTGTGTTAGTTTCTGCTGTACAACAAAGTGAATCAGCTGTTTGCATACATATATCCCCATAACTCCTCCCTCTTGAGCCACCTTCCCACCTTCTCTATCCCACCCCTCTAGGTTTTCACAAAGCACCGAGCTGATCTCCCTGTGTTATGCAGCAGCTTCTCACTAGCCATCCATTTTACATTTGGTGGTGTATATATGTCAGTGCTACTCTCTCACTTCGTCCCAGCTTCCCCTTCCTCCACTGTGTCCTCAAGTCCATTCTCTATATCTGTGTCTTTTTTCCTGCCCTGCCACTAGGTGCATCAGTACCATTTTTTTAGATTCCATATATGTGCGTTAGCATCCGGTATTTGTTTCTCTTTTTCTGACTTACTTCACTCTGTATGACCGACACTAGGTCCATCCATCTCATTACAAATAACTCAATTTCATTCCTTTTTACAGCTGAGTAATATTCCATTGTATATATGTGTCACATCTTCTTTATCCATTCATCTGTCAATGGACATTTTATCTAAGTTATTTTAACTGCCTCCTAAGACATATCTTTTTGCCCTGGCTTTACCATGCTCCTAATTCATCCTCCACACTATCACCAAAGTGCTCATTCTAAAAGGGAAATCAGATCAAGCCCCCTTCTTGGTTAGAATTCTTTACTGGTACCACATGGAACCACACTCAGTTCTGGGTAAAGTCCAAATTTCCTAATACGGCATTCAAGGTTTTGGTCCTTGTTTATTCTCTTAAATAATTCCAACTCCTTACTTCAAAACATACTTTGGATATTACATCAGCAAAATGCTTCTTGACCTCCTTTGTACTCTGACTTCCCACCCACCCACCAATTTTTGTCCTTTGCTGCCTTGTGCCTACTTTCACCATAGCACTTTCATGTCCCTTTATAATCATGCATATATTCGTCTCTCACCCAGAAGGTTGTTAGCTCCCAGAGAGCAGCTATTGGATCTTATATGGCATCCTGAGCACATAGTTGCTATTCAACATATATTTTTTAAATAAATGAGTGAATACAGTTGTCATATTGATAGAATTTCCATTGGAACTCTCAACTAAGGTTTAAGAATGAACAACAATGTGTCTTGATGCTCTGAAATAAAAACCTGGAATTCCCAGTGGGAACTCAGTCCATGTAAAGTAGAAGATCCACTTATTTGGAGAGCAGTCCTTGAAGGTCCTGTTCATTTGCTGACTCTTGAAGAAAACCTGTTTGGAAGATGACTGGATGGTGGTAATTTAAAGAGCCATTACTTGTGCATAGTGCTGGAAATGTTTCTGGCTGGTGTGAAGGAGAAACATAAGGATGCTCTTAAAACAAAGACACAGCTGGCAGCAAATGACCAAACACATGTGAAGGCAATTAACTCTAGGGATCACGATTCTAATATTCAGTGTAATAATCAAGTGCAGAATCACAGGATGTATTTTGTAAACTTAGTGTTAAGGAACAAAAATAACACAATACCTTGAAAACACAAACTAACTGTACTTAATGGAATATATTTTTTCCTTCCTAAAATAAGTGTATATCTTTGACAATATAATGGACATGGATCTCAGTCCACAATTCTAGGTGTATTAATAATAAAAACCTCTAGTGTGGAAAAAAAGGAATCCACCTACACTGTTGGTGGGAATGTAAATTGGTGCAGCCACTATGGAGAACAATATGGAGGGTCCTCAAAAAGCTAACAACAGAGTTGCCATATGATCCAGCAATCCCACTCCTGGGCATATATCCAGAAAAAGCTGTAATTCAAAAAGATACATGCACCCCAATGTTCACAGCAGCACTATTTACAGTAGCCAAGACATGGAAACAACCTAAATGTCCATCAACAGATGAATGGATAAAGAAGATGTGGCATACATATACAATGAAATATTACTCAGTCATAAAAAGGAGTGAGATAATGCCATTTGCAGCTACATGGATGGACCCAGAGATTATCATACTAAGGGAAGTAAGTAAGTCAGGGGACAGGGGAGGGTTGGATTGGGAGTTTGAGACTAGCAGATGCAAAGTATTATATATAAGATGGATAAAAAACAAGGTCCTGTTGTGTAGAACAGGGAACTAGATTCAATATTCTGTAATAAACCATAATGGAAAAGAATATATATTTATATCCAAATCACTTTGCTGTACAACAGAAACTAACACGTTTTAAATCACTATACTTCAATTAAATAAATAAATAAATCCTCTATTTTCTATAGTAATTTCTGACTCAAAGCACCATTTCACTGAGATTGTGGGAAACTTGATATGAGCTCTCTTTGGGTTCCCTGATCCTTTTAAATGCATTCTGTCAAAGTTCTAGGATCTTCTACCAAGCCAAGGCATTAGGGAAAAGGTGGAGAGTGGAGTATCCTGTCCTCAAACACCATTCACTCAGGTTGCCTGTGAGGTACATGATATCCTTTCAACAGGTCCCTCTAAGTCTGTAGGTCTTTGGTGCTTCTGAGGGGGAGCTGTCTATGGTTCTCTCTGCCCAGACTCAGCCTTTGTTCCTCAAGGGATACCAAAAGTAAAACATAGGTCCTCTTTCAATCCAAGTAACTCTGGACTTTCCTCTCTTCCTCTCGTCAGAGTGGGAGCAAGTCTTTATCAGCTGTGAAGCATTCCCTAAAACATTTTACCTAAACCTATGAACGCTCTGCCTGAACTGGGGCTTTTTTAGTAGTGGAAATGACTTAAAATGGATATTTCATATGTAAATGACTTTTTATGATCATTTTCCACTTGTGGGAAATCAAACCACTTACTGCTGTTTAAATAGTCAGTAAGTCCAGATTACCAGGATGCTTGCCCCTTTGAAATGAGTCTATAAATGCTGGCACTTGCCTACAGCAACCAGACGGATAAGGTAATCAGTGTAGCCTGCTGGCTGGAGAACATGGGATCTGTCTAAGGTGGGTGCTATCCCTCACTTTAGACCTGTGGTTAGATCATCCAATTTTCAAGAAATGCTGAAAGTATGGAATTTTGTGTGAGAGCTCTTGGATTTTTAAAAGGCATCTTAATTTTTGTAACACACTATGTTTATACACAATGCAGGCTAAACAAAATATACCCAAAGGTAGATAGACTTGGCCCATGAGCTACCAAGTTGTATAATCTAGATATGTAGATTATGTATGACAATGTATCACTTGGTCAAAGAACCAGTATTACTGTACCCAGTACTATGCAAAAAGGATTTCTTTTAATTAGTGATTTGTGAAAATCTATCAGGTCTCTTTTTCCATTTTGTAACAAAACTCAAATTTCTGCTGCTACAAATTTTAAAGGCAGGATGTGATATTTCCTCTCTATGGTTAGAAGGAAATGAGGTACCTCTGGCTCTTTGGACATGATAGACTCAAGCAAAGTCCAAAAATAAGGAATCTATTTTCTTGGGCTTCTCCTCTCCTTTCCAATCATTGCCACTTTCTGAAACTTTTGGAGCACCACAAGTACAACATAGTCCCTACTCAGCCAACAGAGCTCCATTCCATCAAGCCTTTTCAGTAAATGTTAGTAACTGCTATGATCCACAAAATCATTTAGAATTAGACCAGAGTACAAAATGGCATCATCTTTTCAATCACATCCTGACAGTCACTAAAGTGACTTCTTTTCAGTTACTTCTTTTCCTAGAAGCCAAGAATTCATACACATATAAATTGTTCTCTGTAGTTACATGGACTATTTAAGGTACTATTTGCCCTTTTACCTATTTCACTGAGGTGTAATTTTCATAAGCTTACTTTCTAGCATGGAACGGCAACTCCTCCTTTGTGTTTTCTTCATTGGTTAAATACAGAAAAGGTCACCATGAAACCTTATTAGTATTTGCAAATTTTATTAACACATCATTTAATTTAGTCATCTATTTAGCTGAAGCATAAAAATGCTTCCAAGGGCTTTTAGTATTTTCGTTATGTTATATTAGGTATCTGCTGCCACATAAAAAACCACCCAAAGCTTAATGTCTTAAAACAACAATAATGTAGTATTTCTCATGATTCTGTGGCTTGGCTGAGCAGTCCTATCTGCCTTTGCCTGGACTCACTCATGTGAGTTTGTTGAGCTCTAAAGGTGGCCAGGCTGGAGGATCCACATGGCCTTACTCACATTTGGGAGTGGTTGCTGGCCATCAGCTAGGGTGTCTTGATTTTCTCCCCCACATTGCCTTTCCTTCTCCAGTAGAAAACACTGGCTAGACTCCTTCCATGCTGGTCTCAGTGGAGAGGGTGAAAGCAGAAGCTTCAAGACCAGAATTTGCAAAATTTCACTTTCACTTCATTTTATGGGTCAGAGGGAGTAACAAGACCACCTCTAGTAGTATAGCTCCTCTTGATCTAGAGACTTTATAAACTAAAAGAAGAAAGTTACCTGCCAGTCCAGATTCAAGAGGGTGGAGAACTAGACTCCAACTCTGAATTGGAAGGAATATACATACGAGGGTGAAAAGAATTTGCAGCCACATTTTTCAACCCACCCCATATGTTGACTCACTCATAAAACATTTGCAAATGTTATTCTATATGTAATAGAGGAATATAGATTCTAAAAATCTTCTGTAAGAAAACTTTTCTGAAGAAGCACCTAAGCAAGGATATCAGTTACCTAGTAAATGACACTGTAAGTCCTCCCCTTCTTACTTTTGTTTCAGCTGCAGCCACTGCCATCAGTTTGCACGATTCCAACCTGCTTCACAGAGGCAGGGCTCCCCCTAGGGTGTGTGGAGTCCTGGGCAAATGTTTGTAGCAGAGCCCCCGGCTATATAAACAATGCGAGCCACTCAAAATAAGCATGTCAGCACCATTCTGGAAGGCTAATCTCACACTATCCTACAAAAGAAATACTCTTCTGACCATCTGCCCTAATGCTTCCCTGTTCCCTAAGGCAACTAATAATCCATGGCACATCTCTTTGGCTCAACTCTGTGGTGGGCAGTTGTACTCAAGATCACACTCACACTGACTGTGCAAATCTCTGCTTTTTTAAGCTAGGAGACTTTTCCAAAGTCCCAGAAGTACTCTCAGTCCACATGTAAGCACTGCCCAGAAAGGGAAGAGAGTTACAGCCCCAAGGGGGCAACTCTCAATAAATGGGAGTTAGAAGACAGTGAGTAAATGGTCCAGCTTCTCATCTTATGGATGGATAATTCTGAGAGGAATTCTGTATATTTCTCAAAATTCCTGGTAGGTTGGAGCTCCTATTGCTTACATCAGGGACTGCAATAATGCACCCTATATTGTCTTTTTCTCCTTCTCTCTTTCTCCCAACTTCCTCACCCCTGCTTTCTGAGATCACTGTCCAAATAAATTACATAAACCCTAAGCCCTTGTCTAGGCTCTGCTTTCAGAGGAATGCAAACTAAGATACCATGGGACCTCTTTTTTTTTTTTTTTGCCAACACATGTACAACCCAAAAGTGTGGAGGAAAGGAGTTAAACCAAGGAGTAAAACTGCATGAATGGGAGAATAGGTCAGCAGATGAATACTTACTCCCACCTCTACCCCAGAGGCTCTTCTGAAAAGTAATTCTTTAAATGGCCTCTTCAAGAGCCCCTTGAAATTGGGCAATTAGGCTCAATACCAGGCAGTGGCCAGTTTGATAACACATCTTCATACTGGTTCTTCTTCCTTCCTCATTCCCTTTTGCCCTTCCTCTTGCTCCCTGTGATTGAACTCCTTACTAAAATAATAGCACATTAGTCTTTAACCCAGACTCTGCTTCCTGTATAGCCCAAGCTAAGACACTATACACAGAGAATTCAAGTCAACCATTAGTTAGTGGGAAAACATGGGGCCTGGTGGTTATTAAGAGTTCAGGCAGACTTCTTGTTTCTGGTCCAGCATGTAAGAAACTTAGAAGTCACAAGTCCATCCTAATAAGTAAAAAACTAAACAAACTGAAAAATCAACAACTCTTCTTAGATCCCTCAGAGATATGAGGTCACAGGACAAACTACTGCCCCCTAAACTAGAGAGACAGGTAAATACAGAGAATTACAACTTACCAGAGCAGAAACCTCTGAGGAAACCAGTGCTGGGTTAGGAAAACTTGAACTATAATTGACAAATTGCTGGAGGCTCAGTGTGGAAAACTCCAAGAGTTAAAAAAAAGAAATCCATGGGGACCCAGTCATAGAGGGGTACCCACACTTTTGTAAGTTTTACCTCCAAGAACTCTACCAGGTCCTCACAGAGAAAATCAGAGAATATCAGCAAATTCCAGCAGAGGGAGGGGAGAAGGAACCATCCTGAAACACACCAGAGCATACTGTTCTTACTACAAGGCTTGCCCTCAGGAGAAACAATTTTACCACAGGTTGACCTGATGGGGTTTCATCAGGGCCTATCCATCCTGGGGGAAGAGAAATACTCAACTCCAGCCCCCTCTAGCCAACCATCTGGAGCCAAGGCAGGGGAGATGGGGAGGGATTGAGAAGCACTGGTGAAGTTCACAGCTCAGGGGCATAGACTCACCAAAAGACTGAGCCCTATTCATAGGTCTATAGTATGCTTCCCCTCCCCCTACACCTTACCAATACATTACTAAAGGCCTATTTACTACAGTTCCTTTTACCCAGCACATTACCCACCATATTCACCTTTCAACAAAAAATTACAAGGCATACTAAAAGGCAAAAAATACAGTTTAAAAAAATGAAACAAACATCAGAATGAGAGTCAGATATGGCAAAAATGTTGGAATTACCAGACCAGGGATTTTTAAATCTATGACTAGTATGCTACGGGCTTTAATGGGAAAAGTAGACAACATGCAGGAACAGATAGATAATGTAAACAGAAAGGTGGAAATTCTAAGAAAAATCAGAAGGAAATGCTAGAGATCAAAAACACTGTAACAGAAATGAAGAGTGCTTGTGATAGGCTCATTAGTAGATTGCACTCAGTTGAGGAAAGAATCACTGAGCTTGAGGATATGACAATAGAACTTCTAAAACTGAAAGACAAAGAGAAAAAAGAATGAAAAAAAACAGAATGGAATATCTAAGAACTGTGGGACAACTACGAAAGTTTTAACATACATATAATGGCAATACCAGAGGGAGAAGAAAGAGAGAAAGAAAGAGAAGCAATGTTTGAGGCAATAATGACAAAGAATTTCCCCCAAATTAATGTCATACACCAAACCACAGATGCAGGAAGCTTAGAGAACGTCAGGCAAGACAAATGCCAAAAAAACTACACCTAGGCATATCACATTCAAATATCAAAAGATAAAAAAAAAACCTTGAAAGAAGTCAGAGGGAAAAAACACCTTACCTATAGAGGATCAAAAATAAGAATTACTTCTGACTTCTCCTCAAAGAAGAGTAGAGTGAAATATTTAAAGTGTTGAGAGAAAAAGCCTACCACCAGAATAGTATCCTGTGAAATTATCCTTCAAAAATGAAAGAGAAATAAAAACTTTTTCAGACAAACAAAAATTGAAGAAATTTGTTGCCAGTAGACCTATTAAAAGAAGTTCTTTAGAGAGAAGGAAAATAACATAGGTCAGAAACTTGGATCAACATAAAGAAAGGAAGAGCATATTGGAGAAGGAATAAATAGAGGTAAAATCAAAACTTTTATTTTTCTTATTCTTAATTGATCTAACAGTTAACTATTTGTTCAAAATAATAGCAACAAGGTATTCTATTATGTATACATATGTATGCATGTGCGTGTGTGTGTGTGTGTGTGTATGCTTATGTATAAGTGAAATGAATGACAGCAGTGATACAAGGGACAAGATGGAGGAATTAGGAATGTTTTGTTATTATAAGGTATTCATACTAACTATGAAATGTTATTTGAAATTGGGATTAGTTGTAAATGTATATTGCAAACTCTAGGGCAACCACTAACAAAGAAAAAGAAGTGTAGTTGGTATGCTAAGAAAGGCAAGAAGATGAAGTTATATAACATGTTCAATTAAAACCATGAAAGGCAGAAAAAGTGTGGAAGACAAAATAGGAGCAAAGAACAAGAGCAACAAATGGAGCGCAGTAAGAAATACAGTAAATATTAATCCAACCATACGAATAATCACTTTAAATATCAATGGTCTAAACGTGCCACTTAAAAGACAGAGATTGTCAGAGTGGATCAAAAAACAAGATGCAACTATATGTTGTCCAAAACAAACCCAGTTTAAATACAAACACACATACTGATTAAAACTAAAGGGATAGAGAAATATATACCATGTTAACAATAATCAAAAGAAAAGAGGGGTTTCCCTGGTGATGCAGTGGTTAGGAATCCGCCTGCCAATGAAGGGGACACAGGTTCGAGCCCTGGTCCAGGAAGATCCCACATGCCGTGGAGCAACTAAGCCCGTGCGCCACAACTACTGAGCCTGTGTTCTAGAGCCTGCGAGCTACAACTACTGAGCCCACATGCCACAACTACTGAAGCCCACGTGCCTAGAGCCTGTGCTCCACAACAAGAAGCCACCGCAATGAGAAGCCTGGACACCAGAACGAAGAGTAGCCCCCACTCACTGCAACTAGAGAAAGCCCGTGTGCAGCAATGAAGACCCAACACAGCCAAAAATAAAAATAAACAAAATAAATAAATTTTTAAAAAAAGAAAAGAGGAGTAGCTAGAATAATTTCAGACTATACAACTTCAGAACAGGAAAGTTATCATGAATAAAGAGGAGCAATACATAATGATAAGGGGTTAATACTCTAAGAATATAAAACAATCCTTAACGTGTATGTGCCTAACAACAGAACATCAAAATACATTAGACAAAAAATGGTAGAACTTCAAGGAGAAATAAATGAATCCACTATTATAATTGCAACTTTAATATCTCTCTATCAGAAATGGAGAGATCCAAGCAGCCAGAAAATCATTAAGGACAAGGTCGAACTCAACCACACTATCAACCAACTGGATATACTGACAACTATAGACTACTTCATCCAACAACAGCAGAATACACATTTATCCCAAGCTCATATGGAACATTCACCGTGATAAACCACATTCTGGACCATAAAACACACCTTAACAAATTTAAAAGAAGAGAATATATTATACAATGCATACTTTCAGACCAAAATGGAATTAAACTGGAAATCAAGAAAAGGGAGATAGCTGGAAAACTTCAAAATAAATAAATAAATAAATAAAGAGAGAGAGAGAAAGAGATTGAGATTCTAAATAACACATGGGTAAAAGAAGAAATCTCAAGAGAAATTATAAAACATTTTAAACTGAATGAAAATAAAAATACAATTTATCAAAATGTATGGGATGTAGTAAAAGCAGTGCTTAGATAGAAGTTTATAGCACTGAATGCACATATTAGAAAAAAAAAAGAACAGAAATCAATAGAGAAAATTTTTTAAAAAGTCATCCTTTGAAAAGGTTAATTGATAAGACTCTAGCCATGTTAACTAAAAAAAAAAAAAGGAGAGAAAACACAAATTACTAATATCAGAAATGAAATATGGATCACTATTCTATGGACATTAAAAGGATAATAAAGGAATATTGTTAATAACTCTATGACCACAAATTTGATAAACTAGATGAAACAAACCAATTCCTTGAAAGACACAACTTGTCAAAACTCAAGAAGAAATAGACAACTTGAATAGGCCTATATCTATTAAAGAAATAAAAAATTAATAACCTTTCAAAACAGAAAGTACCAGGCCTAGATGTTTCTACCCATGATTTCTACCAAACATTTAAGGAAGAAATTATGACAACTCTTTGCAATCCCTTCCAGAAGATAAAAGAAGAGGGAGCACTTCCTAACTCATTCTACAAGGCCAGCATTACTCTAATACCAAAACCAGAAAAAGATATTATAAGAAAAGAGAACTACAGGCCAGTATCTCTCATGAACAATGGTGTAAAAATCCTCAACAAATCCTCATATTAATGAATTGAATCAAATAGTGTATAAAAGAATTATACACGATGACCAAGGGGGATTTATCCCAGGCAATGCAAAGCAGGTTCAACATTCAAAAATCAATTAATGTAATCCAGCACATCAACAGGCTAATAAAAAAAAAAAAATCACATGACATATTAACAGATGAGAAAAGCATTTGACAAAATCCAACACCCATTCATGATAAAACTCTTAGTAAACCAGGAATAGAGTAGAATTTCTTCAACTTGGTAAAGAACATCCACAAAAAGCCTAGAGCTAGCATCATACTTAATGATAAGAAACCCAAAGCTTCCCAGCTAAGAAAAAGGCAAGGATTTTCCTTCACTACTGCTTTTCAATATCATACTGGAAGTTCTAGCTAATGCAATAAGAAAAGGAAATAAAAGGTATACAGATTGGGAAAGAAGAAATAAAATGGTCTTTGTTCACAGAGGACATGATCAGCTATGTAGAAAACTAAAAAAAAAACAAACAAACCAAAAAACTCTTGGAACTAAGTATAGCAAAATTGCAGAATACAAGATTAATATAGAAAAATTAATCACTTTCCTATACACCAATAATTAACAAGAAGAATATGAAATTTAAAGTACATTATCCTTTATTGCTTTTTAATTATAGGTAAATCTGGCAACCCCACACTCAGGCATCTGTAATATTTTAATTGCTGAAATGTGTGTACAGGATCAGCAAGTAAAATATATTTTCCAGTGTGAGTTGGAGTTTGAAAGTTATTCCTCTAGACAAGGAAAACTTTTTCTGTAAAGGTGAGATAGGAAATATTTTAAAATCTGTGGATCACATAATTTCTATGGCAAGTACTGAACTCTGCTTTGTAGCACAACAGATAATATGTACATGAAAGACTGTGACTGTGTTCCAATAAAACTTACTTATAAAAAAAAGCACATTATCCTTTACACTAGCACCACAAAAAGGAAATATTTAGGCATATATCTAACGAAATATGCCAAGATCTACATGAGAAAAACTGCAAAGCTCTGATGAAAGACATCAAAGAAGTATGTTCATGGATAGAAAGATTCAATATTGTCAATATGTGAGTTCTTCCCAACTTAGTAGATTCAACACAATCCCAATCAAAATTCTAGCAAATTATTCTGTGGAAATAAACAAACTGATTCTAAAGAGTATATGGAAAGGTAAAAGCCTCAGAAAAGTCAGCTCAATATTGAAGAAGAAGAAGAACATCTTACAATATTGTAAGACTGACACCACCTGACTTCAAGACAACTTACTATAAAAGCTACAGTAATTAAGATAGTATGGTAATGAAATGTAAAATAGATAGCTAGTGGGAAGCAGCTGCATAGCACAGGGAGATCTGTGACCACCTAGAGGGGTGGGATAGGGAGGGTTGGGAGAGAGATACAAGAGGAAGGGGATATGAGGATATATGTCTATGTACAGCTGATTCACTCTGTTATGCAGCAGAAACTAACACACCATTGTAAAGCAATTATACTCCAATAAAGATGTTAAAAAAAAAGATAGTATGGTAATGGTAAAAGAATAGACAAATAGATTAATGAAACAAAATATAGAGCCCCAAAATACATGCTCATAATTGTCGTAAACTGATATTTGACAAAGGCACAAAAACAATACAATGAAGCAAAGAGAGTCTTTTCAATAAATAGTGTTGGAACAACTTGAGTGAAGTTGTTACAGACCTTACATCCTTCACAAAAATTAACTCAAAATGAATCACAGATCTAAATGTAAAATGTGAAATTATAAAACTTCTAGAACACAAGAGAAAACCTAGATGATCTTGAATGTGTTGATGACCTTTTAGAGACAACACCAAAGGCACAATTCATAAAAGAAATAATTGATAAACTGGACTTCATTAAAATTAAAAACTTCTGCTCTGCAAAAGACAATGTCAAAAGAATACAAATGTAAAAGAATACAAAGCCACAGACTGTGAGAAAATATTTGCAAAAGACATATATAATAAAGAATTGTAATCCAAAATATAAAATGAACTCTTAAAACTCATTAAGAATTATACTTCAATTTCAAAAAACCCAACAGTGAGAAAACAAACAACCATATTTTAAAGTGTGCCACAGACCTGAACAGACACCTCACCAGAAAAGATATACAGATGGCAAACAAGCATGTGAAAAGATGTTCAGCATCATATGTCATTAGGGAACTAGAAATTAAAACAACGAGATACTACTACATACCTATTAGAACGGCCCAAATCTGAAACACTGATGACACCAAATGCTGGTGAGGATGTGAAGCAATGAGAACTCACATCCATTGCTGGTGGGATGAAAAATGACACAGCCAATTTGGAAGGCAGTTTGGTGGTTTCTTACAAAAGTAAACATACTCTTACCAAACAATCTAGCAATAGTATTCTTTGGTATTTACCCAAAGGTGTTGAAAACTTATATCCACACAAAAACCTGCACATGAATGTTTATAGCATCTTAATTCATAATTGCCAAATCTTGGAAGCAAGCAAAATGGCTTTCAGTAGGTAAATAAATGGATAAATTGCGGTACATCCAGACAATGGAATATTATTCGACACTAGAAAAAAATGAACTATCTAGCCATGAAAAGACATGGAGGAATCTTAAACACATATTACTAAGTGAAACAAGTCAATCCGAAAGGCTACATACTATATGATTCCAACTATAAGACATCTTGGAAGAGTTCAGTGACACAGATGAATTTTGGCTCTAATATTTAACTAGCTGTTTGCCTCTAGTCAAGTGACTTAACTTCTCTTTCCCTTAAGTTACTCATCCATGAAAGAGAACTAAAGAGTGCCTCCCTCATGGGGTTGTTCTGAGAATTCAAGAAAAATCGCATCTAAATTGATTAATTAGCACAGTGCCAGGCAGAAAACTAGCTCTTGCCAAATATCTCATGTATGAGAAGCATCCTCTAGTACACTCTGGAGGATATAAAGAAGATAAAGCATAATGAATACTCCCTAGCAGTTCATAATCTAGTAGAAAGTATGGAAATACATTGACATTTGTTCATAATAAATTTTATCATAATGAGATATGTGATTTAATCAGAAGTTAAGGGCCTTAAATGGGAATTCCATCATGATCTATGGTAAAAATAGAAATCTCCGGGCACAATTACAAGTACAAAGACTGTCTCAGATATTTTGTGACCATGTAGTCTTCTGCAGAACTCAAATCCTGGTTTTAGTCAGCTTTATAGCTTTGATGAACTTCACAAACAGGAAGCCGCTAAATGTTTCATCAATGCTATATTTGGTATTGGTTTAGCCCTTACTTAGAGAACCTTATTTTGTATTGATCCTCTTACCTCAGAAATGATATAACTACCCTTGGGGAAGTGAAACTATACAGAGCTATTCGAGCTAGGCTTAGCTCTGGGATTTATGTCTGCAAGATATGAAATGCTATATAGGCAAGGAAGCTCAAGAACATACTTTCATCAGAAAGGCATAGAGACTTGTAGTCCCTGCTGTACAAATAACTCCCTAGCAACTATACTGAAAATATGATTACAAAAAAAGAGGCAATGTATTACAGTTGTTAATATAATTAAAAATATAGACACAATTGACCCAAAGTGCATTGGAACCTCCTACAAGCTTCCCTGGACATAACAGAAATCAGTACATAGGAGATTATTAACGTTAAGACATGCCCTTCATCCCAAACCAACTAATATAATTATACTTTTAACAACAATGAAGTCTTTTTTGGTGTGACTCTAAGGATGATTTAGTGAGGTTCTGACTTAGTTACACAGAATAATTTTAAGCATCACATGATAGGAACACATTAAAGATAGAATTTTACTGAATTCACTTCAGTGAGTAAACCAGTATATCGAAGAGTGTTTATCAAGACTTCTAAAGAAGTACAATTTAATGCAGTGTCTAATCAGACCTTTTGAACCCAACCAGAAATTCTAATTTTATAAAAACTAACACAGTTTAAAAAAATTACTTAAATGATATTCATGGCACCCTTTCTGGCATTTTATTTATGCTAAGTCATTTTTAAAGGCAAAGTAGAGAAAAAGGGGATATTTACCTCCCCTCATAATTCAAATAAATGTAATTTCTAATTCAAAATTGCCTAAGTGGCAAATTTCCAATTTCCATTTTTGCAGAAAATCCATTTGTACAGAATATCTGGGGTCCCCAAACATTCTTTAAAACATTATTTTATTGGTTTTCAACAGTAGAATCAAGGTCTGGACAAGCAGAGATGACACATTTGTGGTTGCAGAATGGAAGGTAAATGTTAACCTTGACCATGTAAAAGCAAGAGTAGCTGATAGGAAGATGTAGAAATAGGAAAGGAAAAGTGAGAAAAAAGCAGGGGTCCTACTACTTAGATGTACTCATTTTACAAAACAAGGAATCAAAAAATTCTGCCAAAAGATGTCTTATGATATTAAAAATTACAAAGGTTTAGAAAAACTAAAAATAATATTAATATCAAATTTTAGCATGGGAGATGAAGATGGGAGAGTAATGCAAGTGAGTTATTACCTCAAGTTTCTTAATAGGAAGTCTATGGATCTGGTTTATTGATTTACGGAAGAGTACAGGAATAAGCACATTCTCTAACGTTGTCAAGCTAATCTTCAAAAGAAATCTGAAAAGTAACAGCATGATTTTGCCTTTGTGGAGAATAATTGGGAATGGAGAATTTTGATTGAGAAACTGTTACTTTCCATCATAAATACATCTGTATAATTTTATTATTTACCATATCATGTTATTTTGAAAAAATAAATTTTAAATAAAATATTACCATATATGCATATTAGTATCAATTAATAAACATTTAGAGAGAAATACTTAAATGCAATAATAACTTTAAAAGAAAACTTACAGAATATTTTCATGATAAATCACAATAAAACACTTTTTAAAAAGTTCATTCTGAAAAGCTTAGTATTTTCCAACTTATTAACATTTTCCCAATGAAATAGGTCCATGAAAGAAAACCTATTCCTATTTAATAGCTGACAACTCACTCAGTAGTGTAAAAGGAAGAGGAACAAACAGGAGACTACACTTCCAGGCATTGCCAGGAGTATCACTGTGACATTGGGAAAGTCATGTCACAATCTACTGGGGCCTGAGTTTCCTCTTCCACTAAATGAGAGTTAGGCAAAAAGGCCTTGAAAGCTGCTTCAGGCTCAATGTTATATGATCTTCACAAAGCAGTTTATTTCATGTAATTAGAATCAAAGATTTCAAAATCAAATAATATCTTAAGAGTCAGTTTTACTCCTTCATTCTGCAAAGAGGAAACTGAGGTCTTATGAAACTTCTAGAGCCACAAGAACTAAGGGTAGTAGAATCAGAACTAGAACCCAGAACCACAGACTTTCATGCTGTCAAGTGTGTCTTCTGTATTAACTCAGGCTACCATAACAAAATACCACAGACTGGGTGGCTTAAACCACAGAAATGTATTTTCTCATAGATCTGGAAGCTACAAGTTTGAAATCAGGGTGTCAGCATGGCTGGGTTCTAGTGAGAGTTTGTTTCCTGGATTGCAGACCTCAGCCTTGTCACTGCGTACTCACATGGCCTCTCCTCAGTGCATACGCATGGAGAGAATCTTTTTCTTTTCCTCTTCTTATAAGGTCACCAATTCTATCATATTAGGACCCCCACACACACCCCGCTTTGTGACCTCATTTAACCTTAATTACTTCCTAAAAGCCCTTTCTCCAAATACAGTCACACTGGGGGGTTAGAGCTTCAACATACGAATTTAGGGAAACACAATTCAGTCCATAGGAGCTTCTTTCAAAAAATGATTACCACAACTTTTCCACATCCCTCCTCCTTGCCAATAAAACACAACTCTTGTTTCCATATTTCAATATGAAGGAAATAATACTTGAATATAAAAAAAGGAAAATATTCTACAGCTTGATATTTTTTCTCATTTCTCAGTAATGACTTGTTTGAGACTAACTGCATAAAGATTTGCTTGTGATACATTTCTTACTCTCTCCACATCAAAGTGTAAATTCATAAACACAAATGTAATGATGCTAAGTTATCCTGTGATAACCTTCACAAGACAATAGCCCAGGGACTTCCCTGGTGGCGCAGTCGTTAAGAATCCGCCTGCCAATGCAGGGGACATGGGTTCAAGCCCTGGTCCGGGAAGATCCAACATGCCGAAGAGCAACTAAGCCCGTGTGCCATAACTACTGAGCCTGCGCTCTAGAGCCCACGAGCCACAACTACTGAAGCCCACATGCCTAGAGCATGCTCCACAACAAGAGAAGCCACTGCAATGAGAAGCCTGCACACCACAAGGAAGAGTAGCCCCCGCTCACTGCAACTAGAGAAAGCCGGCGTGCAGACATGAAGACCCAACACAGCCAAAAATAAATAAATAGAATAAATAAATAAAAATTCTGATTACATCATTAAAAAACAACAACAACAACAATATCCCACACCTTCCTTTTAAACTGATAGAAGCAAACAGTACATTCAATGTCTGGGTAAGGTAAGGGTTTTATTTTCAGTTTGGGGTTAAGGAAAAGAGCTTGTTTGCTAAAGGCAAAAAAAAAAAAAAGCATATGCAGTAAGTGAAATTCAGAAATAAGTAGCTAAGAATGGGAAACTCAGCTCTGGAGGAGACTGCTACTTAAATTATAACATGTCTAGAAATGGAAAAAGACACATGAAACCCATGAAGTTGCAGACGGTGTAACTTGTTTAGTTAAAAGAAAACATAAAAACATATATAAGAGAAAAGGGTACGCACTATAAATCAAGTAGAAAATACTTTAGGAGAGGTTTTAGAGACAAAGGGCCAAAGACAAGGAGATTTATTTGATTCACAGACCTCACAGATCATGTGAAAGGAGACAGTGTAGCAATCCAATAAAACCTCCTTCCCTCAGCCTCTCTACCCTCAACTTCCCTTGGCGGAGTCAGTCAGCTCCTCCTTGGCTCCCAGAGCATCCAGGATAAATACCTTTATTGTAACACTTATACTATTGTCTTGCAGTGTTTTTCCAAGTGTGATTCTCAAGCCATCTGTATCAGACTCACCTCCACCATTCCCCAGACCACCCACTCCTACACACTTATTAAAAATGCAGATTCTTTGGCAGGTCTACAGAAAAAAATCTCCCTTATCTAGGCTTTCAATTGATTATTCTGTACACTACATTTGGAGAGTTGCTGCTATATATTAACTACTAGCCTGTCTCTTACCAAACTTTGAGTGCCTCTGATGACAGGTACTGTGATTTATCCACCCCTTTATCACCAGCGACAAGCTCGAGTAGGTTCTTGATAAATATGTGCTGACTGGGACCCTGAGGGGCACTTCTGAGTAAGCAGAAGGCAGGGAACTGGAACTTGTGAAATGAGTGACCTCAACTGAAGATCTATATGGCATTAAATTTTCAAGATGAAATAAGAAATTATTTTCAGTTTAGGTTCAGAATTGACTCAATATTTCACAAACTGTTTCTGAAGCATTTACTAATCTTATTCTGTGGGAAACCAGACTTAATTGAGACTCCAAAGAGTTTGGTCACTTGAGTGCAGTGACTCAGGAAAGATGCAGCACTGATGCCACCAGGAGCAGCCGGGGAGATGGCCACTGAAGAAGCTAGCAAGTTCCTCACTTCCTGAGAAGGATTTGCAGCTGAAATTGAGGTTGAGATGAAAACCACATGAGAGGCAAGGTGTCAAAATGAAGCCTCTAGGATTCACACAGGAAGCTACACACCAGAGGATGACCCCACCGCTGAGTTGATTTCTACCCTGCAACCATATTTGAGAAAGCAGAGATTAGGATTGGAGGTAATTTTTCCAGAAAGAAGAACACTGGGTTGCTAGTTAGTCCATGGAAAACTAAAATGTGAATAGTGAGATCTTGATTTAAAGCTATGAAATCTTGCCTACCACCTGAATATGTAAGATCTAGGGAACAGGGTTAGACTTGGCACCTTCTGTCTTGCCATAGAAGAACATTCAGGCTTGCAGTAACAGAATATGATGCCTTCCCAAGAAGACGAGTTATAAAATATAAGATAAATACTAGGCCATGTCCAGCTTTCATGGTCATGTTGGTATGTGGGTCAATCTAATTATGATTCCAACATTATTAAAAAGAACGATATTTCATATTAGGTTTTGGGGGAAAACACGTTTAATCTCATTTTTTGTTGTTTATTTGTTGTAAGTTGTACAGGTAGATGATGTTTAGCCCTTTACAAAAGAGACGGTACTATCTGCAAATACACTCTGTGATGAGGTTTAAAACCAAAGCAGAAGGCAGCTGAGGGCTGATGAGCAGTTCAGAGAGACGCTTCTTACATCTAATTAGCTAAGAACTCCTGGAGAAAACTACCAAACCTTGCCTTCTGATGGCCTGGCATTGCTTTCCAGGTCTCTGTTCTATCTTGCTCACAATTCCATAACAGTTAATTCCAAACCATCTTCATAAGTACTGATCTACCACTCTCCCTATCAATGCCAGTAACTAGAGCTTCTTCACCTTCCTGCTTGCCCTCATCCCCCACCCAGAAAAGGAATTTATTCACACCCACCATCGCCTCCTTTCCCTCATCTCAGTGGAAGGACAGGGAGGTCTCCCTACCACATCCTGGTCTAGACTCTCCGCCTGGCCTCTGGGTTCATTCCCCTCACAGCCAGTCAGGCACTTGGCCTCAATTATTACCAATTCCTCTTCTGTTTGTTTAATCTATTTCCAAGGATTTTCCCCTTTAGACATAATGAGTCGTGATATTATCTATATGTAAATTATCTCAACCCATCAAAGCCAGACTTCTTTAAAGAACAATCTACACTTGCTGAATCCAAATTCTAACCTCCTTAACTCTTTATTGTGCTATAATCCAGCTTCTGAACCCACCTCTTCACTGGAACTGCTCTCACCACGGTTTCTAATCATTTAGAACCACCATACCCAGTAGTTTACTCCTTAGCCTTGACCTCAGGCAACCACTTGACATTGTTGGCCATTCCTTCCTCGTGATTTGCTCTTTCCTCTCAGATCTGTGTATTCTCATTCTCTCTCTCTCTCTCTCTCTCTCTCTCTCTCTCTCTCTCTCTCTCTCCCCCTCCCCACCCCTTCTCCCCTCTCCTCTCTCCTCTACCTCTTCCCTCCCCCCATGCTCTCTCTTTCTCCTGCATTTTCCTCCTACCTATCTGTATATGCCTTCCAAGTCTCCTGGGAAAATTCAACTTCTCTGTCCCTTCGAATGTTCCTCAGAATTCTAATCTTGGTCATCTTTTCTTATACTCTACCCATCCTCCCAGGATCTCATCTATGTGACCATCTGGCTATATTCCTCCCCTTCAGCACAGAACTTTCCTCTGAGTTCCAAAACCATTATGTCCAGCTGTCAGCGACACCTCAGATTCAGTATTTCCAAACCTAAAATAATCCTCTCTGCCTGTGCCCCCTTACCCCAAATCCACTCTTTTCCCCAGATTCTCTACCTTGCTTATGGGAACAATCACTGCCCTTGTGACACAATGAATCAGGAAGTTCTTTGTTTGTGTGTTTGTTTTTCAAAACTACTTTATTCCCCTCAGGACTTCCTTGGTGGTCCAGTGGGTAAGACTCTGTGTTCCCAATGCAGAGGGGTTGGGTTCAATCCCTGGTTGGGGAACTAGGTCCTGCATGTGTGCCTCAACTGAGTCCGCGTGCTGCAACTAAAAAAGATCCTGCTGCAACGAAGATCCTGCGTCTGCAATTAAGACCCAGGGCAGCCTAAATAAATAAATATTTTTTAAAATATACTTTATTCCCCTCATTTCACACACAGTACCCAAAGTCAATTACACTAGTTTCTAAGGGGAATAACATATTCTGGGGTAAACAATATTTGATAATGTTATCTATTGATATCTAGAGCAATGCATGATTTTTCTGGCTATTTGCTGCCACTGTACTAGCTACTGGGTGCGGGGGAATATATGGCTCACACATACACACACAAAAAACAGACTGAAGTAAAATATCCATTAGCTTATTAATATGGCCATAGTGTAGAAATGCTATATATTATAGAAGTAGTGTATGTGATGGGGCCTTCAATTATTGGGTATAGTCTTGGCAACTTGAATTATATTGCATTTTTCTTACATAGTAAAGCATATTATAACTTCTCTACACTGCATAAAGTAACTTAGGAGCAACATTTTCCCCCCTATATTTTATTCTGAAAATTATGTCTTCTAGAAAAAATTGAAAGAACTATACTGTGAATACTTACAAACCTAGATTCTACTCTACCTGTGCTATAGTTGCTTTATCACATATCAATCCATCTAGCCTTCCATCAGTCCATCTTATTTCAAAGTAGCTTACAGACATCAGACACTTCACCCCTAAACACTTGAGCATGCCTATTATTAAGAACTTAAGTAACTTTGAGGAACTTCATATACTGAAATGCACAAATCTTCAGTGTATCACTCAAAGAGCTATTCATTCTTGACGCTTCCTTCTTCCCCCCCACTCCTCTCCTATTCAATCATCTTCTTTTTTGCTCAACTTCCTCCCCTCTCTTCCAGCCCCACAGCTTTAGTTCATACCTTTGTTATTTCTCACCTGAATTACTGGAAGGTCATCCAGTTTCTTCCATTTTAATCCATTCCCACAACTCTGTCAAGGTGATTTTTCTAAACCACAAACTTGATGTCATTTCTATTCAAACTCCTTCTCTGGTTCTACCCCAAACATTTAAGTGAGGCTTAAATTTTGGGGCATGGTGCACAAGGGTCTGACCCTGTCTATATCTCTGGCCTCATTTCTTGCCACTTTCCCACCTTCTCTAACTTCTTCTCAACCCCTTCTCACACAAACACGAGTCACCAAAGATATAAAATTCCTTGCAGCATTTCATGTGCCTGCATGTTTCTCACCTTCTTAGATATCGTTCCTCTGTCTGCAATGCCCTGCTCTCCATTCTTCATCGAGCTCCCCTCTACCCACTCTTCCTGACTCGGTTCAGACTCTGCCTCCTCTGGTAAGCCTTGCATGCCACCCTCTACCCCCACTGCAGATGTGGCTGGATGCCCCTCCAGGATTTCCTAAACATCATATACAACACACATCTGTCTTCAAATTTTTGTCTTTCCTTGTCAGTCATCTTAAGCAATCTGCAGCTCCTTGAGGGCAGAGAGCAAATCCTGCTTCTCATCCCTTTCATTCCAGATACATGAATGTTCAATAAATATTCATGGAAGGAAAGCAGACAGGAGGAATGCAGGGGTATTTATGAGATGTCTGAAAGTATTTAACATTCAAGGTAAATGGCTGGATAGTGTTAATTCAAGAAAACATTTAATATAAATTTAAAACCAAAGGGACCATTTTAGCCTATGTAGGCACTTGCCTGTGGCCTCTGGAAAACCATAAATAAGATCACAAACCACTTTTTAATTTTTCTTATTTTTAGTTGTGGTAAGCATAAAATAAAATTTACCATCTTAACCATTTTTAAATGTACAGTTCAGTAGTGTTAATCACATTCACATTGTTGTGCATACCCCACTTTTAATTATATAAATACAAGGTTATAATTTCCTTTTGTAAAAAGAACAAATAAAGGCAGTAAGGACGCTAGATTCTTGGCTAAAGTACATGTAGCAGCTATGCAGGGGCTGCCCTAAGGATGTACCACTAATTACCTGGCAGCAGCTTCTAGAGCTGAAGGCAAAACTACCAAATCACAGTAATCTCAGAGAGTGTTTTCTTCCAAAGGAAAAGTGCATCAGACTACATTTCTGGTGTTAAAAATCCCGTGGGCTTTACACTTGACAGCAATAGCCAGTATACTTTAGGCCTGTTCCTGATTATCCAATTTACTATACACCTGGTGATTTTAGAGACACACAAGAGATCCAAACTATACCATTAATTAAACAGCACATTATCCCACATCTTACCCAAGAAAATGAGTCTTCATCTAGTCCTAAATTTCTCTGGACTGGATTATTTATCAATCCTCCACAGCAGATAAAAGATAAGAAATTTGAAATATATTGACAGTATCTGAATTCAGGCAGTTGATAGATTTGTTGCACCAATTCTAACATAGTCATTTCACAGCACAGAGCAGGTCAATACCCACCTAGAAGCCAGGGCACATTGTATTACCCAATAACACAAAGCTTTGAGCCATATGAAGGACTTAGAAAAGAAGTCAAAATGAACCAGTCCACAGGTATTTATTGAGGCTCTAATATGGACCATCAGTGTGTTAAATACCACAGCATTAAAATTAGCATACTTGGCTCCCAGTTTTATTTCAGAAATAAAACTTCTAAACTATAAAAAATCTGATCATTAGTAATAGAAACCAGGGGGTAAAAATGATCATATTTGCTTCTTGAAAAATTGGAGAGTATAAACTGAAAGAAAAAACCACAATTGACTACAAAGGCAAAGTCATAGAAAGAAACTGAAAGATTGAGGATGGTTATTCAGAATTGGATGATGATGATTTTCACAATTAATTACTGTTTTTATTTATGTGGGATATAGAAAGATAAATGGATATTTCATTGAACCCAAAGGGCAGAAAATACACCTGATCCACACCGGGAAAGGAAACAAGGAATAGGGAGTTAGGAACTGTCGTTACATTCACCATTGCCCTGGAAGTGAGATACTTCCATTCCTCTTCTCTTGCTTTGCCTCCTTTTTTCTTCTCCTTCTGAGCAGACAGGCTTTCTCTGCCTTGGGATGCACATGACCCAAATATGTCACCCCCTGAAAACCCTGTTTTTCTATCCCCTGACATCCAATAGGGATGAACTAAATCCTCTGAGACCCAATTCCAAAATTTTAAGTGGAGAAACTAATGAGGATAGCTTAGGTCAAGTATCCCAGATGTCTGTTACCTCTGACTTTTCCAAAAGACTCTAATTTCTAGGTCTCCAGATATGATACCATATTTTGATGTTCTACCCATAGGGCTGCAAAAGTGCTTCAGTACCTACACAGCATTTTGATTCATCCAGTAACCAAGTGAAGTTATAGAAATATGAAGAGAGAACATTCAGTGCCAAATTCTTAAATTACCAGATCAATATTGTTGGTTTTCATCCCACCCAATAAAAAGCACATGCGCTTCTTTTTTAAGTGAAGAGTTTCAAGCACATCCTTAGGATATTCAATTTGTACTCTGCTTTTTTTCCCCGCAGGAGGTAAATTCATCTAGACTTACCAGAAAAATCAGTCTGTACAACTGTTCTCATCATCAATGTGGGAGTCTTTATCTGGAAGGCTAAGCATTTATTTACTTTTAAGACTGTGGCGACACGCAGACAGAGAGCATAAACCACCATTTCTCACCACAGATACTTTTAGAGAATAGGAGCCGCACTTGGTAACAAATGCCGGAAGGCACTGAAGTACCGATTACTAACTGTTTAAGGGCAATGCCATCTCCAGAATGGAATAAAGCTTACAATCATGAAAAAGTTAACTCTGTTGCAGGAGTCAAGTATTTCCACACTCTCTCTAGCAAGCCTTTATAATCTGTATTAATCACAAGTTTCTTTGGTGATTCTAGTCTAGGAATAAGCTTAAACCATTAATTAAGTCACTGCATATGTGATGCTGGAATTGTTCACTCCTTGTTTATAATACATACTTGTCTACTAGTCTGAATGTGGAAAATGGGATGCAGATGCCCCAGCTGCCTGCCTCTGCAGACCCCAGACTGTGGGGTGCTGCTTTGTTATGGGCGAATTGTGTCCCCTCAAAATTTCTAAATTGAAGTCCTACCCCCAGTACCTCCGAGTGTGACAGTATTTGAAGATAGGGCCTTTAAAGAGGTGATTAAGTTAAAATGAGATCACTAGGATTGGCCCTAATCCAACCTGACTGGTATCCTTATAAGAAGAGAAAATTTGAACACACAAATGGAAGTTAGAGCTCCAGGGATGCTTGAGCACAGAGAAAAGGCCATGTCAGGACACAGTGAGAAGTTGGCCATCTGCAAGCTAAGGAGAGATGCCTCAGAAGCAACCCAAATGCAAACACCTTGATCTTGGACTTCCAGTCTTCAGACTGCAAAAAAAATTAACTTCTGCAGGTTAAGCTACCCAGTTTGTGGTAGTTTGTTATGGCAGCCCTAGGAAACTAATTTGGTCCTCCTTGAGAGATTTTAATATCAGAAGATTCCCTAATCCTTTTCTTCAAGGTGACCCATTCAGGTCTACCTGTATGTGACCCCAATTTAGTCTGTTTCTTATACAGATATGGAGAGAAACTGTAAGAGATGTTCCCACATCACAGAGGTCTCATTCCCTCAGGGCAACAACTGACTGGGACAGGTAGCAGCTGCCTCCTGTGTATGAGATACACTCCCCAGTTTCACACAGCCCCCCATATTCCCTATTGTAGTATACCTAAGTGCTTCACCCATTTATAGTATCTGTCTGGCCTCTGTAAGCATTTGAGCCCCTGAGATGGTCTGCTCAGAACCAGGCTACTGAAGTCAGTGCTTCTATCACTGGTGCAGAGACATTGATTAAGCATCCCGGGGAAACCTGGCAGCAGCAGGCCCATTAAAAACATTACCTCTAAAGCCAGTTGACATTGATTTTTTGGGGATACACCTCTGAGGACAAAACACAATTACAGAATCAAAGAAGCAATCATTCTTCTCTGGCTATTGCAATTACTGAAGCAGAGTTACCTTGCATACATACCAGATAACAAAAAGTAGGGATCTCCTCCCCATTTCCACTTGCTTGTATAAAAAAATAATCTAAGGAAGGAAGATTATTATGTGTCCAAAGGGGGATATTGTGGTCTAGTATGAATTAGGGGTTTGAGTTTTGCAGGGCTTTTTAGTCAATGGTTGAAAAGTTTAATTTTGTCTCCAATGAGGTTCGTTAAAAGGTTGTTCTTTGAAAGTTTGTGACGCCACCCAGCACCACATCAGTTAGTCCTAGGCTAATTTATAGAAGTTGCAAATAATCCAAGAGGTGCCGCCAGAGATATTCTGTTAGCCCTGGAACCCAGACTACTCCCATGGTCAAGGAGAATCCCCACAGGGAAAAAGTCAAGATTGTCCTAGCGATGTCAGAGCCACACAAATCTCAACAGTAGTGGAGACAGCTCTCTTGTTCTCTCCCTAACTCTCTCTTCTCTCCCTCTCACTTTCTCTCCCTCTTACTCCATTCTCATTCATTCACTGTCTCCTCCTAAAGCAGACTAAAAAGATTTTCAGTTGGCGGATGGGGGTGGAAAGCTCCCTAACAATCAGAGTTCAAGTGGGGGTGGGGGTGGGGGGCTTTTGAAGGAGGCTCAGGACTTCCTCAGCACTTGCTATAGAATCTCACTGGCCCTGGCACTGGTGAGCAATAAGGACTTGAACAAAGAGCCAGCATCTCAGCATTGAACTCTGCTTCCCCATAAACTAAGGATGCCAAAGTTTCATTTGTTCAAATGGCCAAATATTAATTCAGTGGCCTTCCTGGACAAAGGCTAAACCCATCCTTCCCACCAAACATACACACAACAACTACAACAACAGCTCCTCCCACACAGGCACACTAATCACCATTCTCACACACAACAACAAGCATACACACTATCAACCACCACACATGCACATATCATCAACCACTACTCATACACACACATAACGACAACAAACACCACCCACATACAATACTACCCCCCACACACACACTTCACAATAGACACATTACAAAAACCCATTACAAAAATGCAGCCCTTACAAACAAGTTGAACAGAATGTGAAGAAAAAGAAAATCAACAAAATCATCTCTATTCTCTATTATTCTCTTCGTTTCAGAATCTCCACCTCTGATTTTCACTAACTCAGATTTTAACATTGACTTTTGTAGAGAAATGTTTAGTACATTTGATAGCAACCTTTTCTTCTATCTTTTCCCTATTTGTTTGGCCTGGTGTCTCCTAAGTATAAGTCAGTTTAGGAAAGAGGGTCTATTGTAGTATTCTTTGCTCAGTGTGTACTCAAGGCACAGCTGCATTTTATAAGTACCAGCCCACATTCTCTCATCATGTCTGCCTTTGTGCCCAAAAGCAACGAAAGCTTCTTTACCAATGGAACAATTCAGTGTAAGGTAATCAGGCCACTTTGGAAGGGCATGTATTATGCGAATTATGGGGAATGAGGGGGGTGTTCAGTTTTTTCAGAAATAAAAATTGGACTCATTGCCCTCATCTAATTTGGAAAGTGATTATCCAAAAGCAGTCAACTCATGATTATACTAAACCTAATGTATAAGCAGATGACCTTGAACCCTTTTTTTCCCTTCTGCTGCCTACTCTTTCTGTTTCACTGTTTATTATCTTGCTCATCAATGTGTAGAGAGAAAGGTCATAGTGATATATGTCAATCCCTTTTGTTTTACCTTTGTAACTTTGCAAAAATTTGGAAGAGGAATAAGCCAAAACATATATGAGACCTAAGGATCACCTGAGAATTTTAATTAACTCTGTGCTCTTTGCAATTTGTACATTTAGAGTTGGTTATATAAACCTTTGCATGAGATAAATGTGTGTTTATTTCTCCATCCTTGGGTCGGTACAAGAAATGCTCCAACAAGCAACTTGGCAAATGAAAGTGATCAACAAGAGCCACTACAAAGGTCTTGTTAACCCAAACATGATCTGTACCATATACTTATGCCAAGTTCTAGGTCATCCTACACCAAAATTCTCAAAACTCAATGTCTCTGGTAAGATTTGACATAAAAGAGAATTGTAGTTGAATTGGATGTGTGACTCTGTGATGCCATAATTTCACAGAAATCTGTTGTCATCTCTGGCCACTGATAAACTCTATTTGACTTTAAAGAAAGTTACCTAAATTTTATGAACTTCAGTAAAAGCGTCTACAATAGATTCATTGCCCAACTTCAGAGTGACATGATTGTGAGTTGTACATATGGGCTTTTCAAACTGTTCAATGAGAATATTAAAATTCTATTGTTTGAGAGTGATTAATGATTAATTAATGACTGATGCAATCAGTACAATTTATTAATGATTAATACAATATTACACATTGTACATAGTGCAAATAGATAGGTGGAAAGGGCATTAATGTTAATAAAGGATACTGTGCATTTATACAATTAGACATTTTGTTGTTGGGTGCATAATCAATTGGGCTGTACTGCATAGAATGTATTGACTGCCAATTAACTTCAATGATACTTATTCCATTGTTCAAATATAAAGCATTTAAATTAATCACTCAGGATTTTCTGAGGCTGTGTTCTTTGTTTCAATCAATATTTGCCTTCTCTATACTGCAATACTTTGGAAATTATCTCAAGCTTGACCAAGAATATTGATACTAATTCACCTACAGTTAAAAAAAAGTTATCATTTCCTTAATATTGTAAGGCCACTACGTTGTCACTCATTTATGAGTAATTGTTTTTGCTTGTGGTGTAATGACTTCATTCTCAACAGCATGCGAAAAACAGCTAATTTTTTTTTCTGTCTTCAGAGATCATCAGAGTCAAAATGCATAATGGCTGGAAAGTTCAGAGTTTAGAGATATGTGGAAGGTAGCTTGCTATTCCATGCTTTTTCTAAGAATATGTTCCAATTCTGATGATTCTAGCTAAAAATTTGGTCAGGAAAGTTTGACAACTTTAAATGAATAGATTTACTTCATGCACTAGGTCAATGTCTGAAGTCATATTTTTACCCACTCACAATAATGATTAAATGTGTATTAACAGTCAATGGTTAGATTTATTGAGAATTAATGCTGATGAACCAGTGAACCGTTTTATGCAAATAAAAAAGCTGACATACATATTTTGCAATGTAGAATAACACTGGTAATACCCCATTAATGAGAAAGAATCATAAAAACAACAAACATTAGTTGAAACTTTCGAAGTTCCAGACACTATTCCAAGTGTTTTATATAAATTATCTCATTGAATCCTCAAACAACTCCATGCTGCAAAATTGAGGCATAAAAAAGGTTGAGTAGCAAGTTCAAGGTCACACAGTTTTTAAGGGGCAGAGACTGTATCCCTGAAGTGAGAGACTGAAGTGATTGAACTGCTCTTACTTCAGATCGCCTATTTTAAACTGGTATGTTATATAGCCTCTAAATTGAATTATAAATCACATCTCTACATAGCCATGCCTGAAACTGTTTTGGATTAGCTCCAAAAGAACAAATTCTTATGATGCCATTAAACAGTTTTCTTTCCCTCCACTCTTTAACATTCAAAAAGCATAGATGATATGCAATCATCTTCTGAGTTTCCTAACTCTTCTCACATCTAGAGATTTCTTTATTTTCCAATATTAATTAGAAAACAATAGCATATACGAGAGTTCATAGGATCATGGGGCAAAAGAACCACATCATAGAAGCCAAAACAACTTGGGAATTAAAGGTAACTAATAATGTCTCAGCCAAGGAAATGAAAAGGAAAATGGAGTCAGGGAGTTTATAGTCTTATTTTTTTTCCCACTCAGATGACTCATGTCACCTCAACCTTATCTCAGACATATCTATCTATACACACTGTAATCTATTCATCATTCATTTCATTCATTCATTTCATTTCATTTTTCAATGAAATACCAAGGACCTATAACAAACTTCTCTCTCAAAACCACTAAGCCACTCTTTGCCATTAATCTGAAATCTCTTACAGGGTCATTTCTCTCATAAATCCATTCAAAATTGATCATTGGAAAGCTATGGCTCAGCTATTCTTCACCCTGGACATTTGAGTTCAATAGCTACTTTCCCCAACTTCTAACCAACCTGTACCTACCTACATATACACCCATTAAGTGCCATATATCCTCAAATTTGTGATTGTTATAAATTATTTAAATTTTCTATTAAATTTACATACAGTCCAATATCATTCAAAATTACCTTCTTGCATAATAGCTACTAAACCATATTACTATGAGAGTGGGGATCTTCAAATTTCTGCCAGTATAAAAAGTTCCTCATAATAAAAATATTTAACACCTTTAATTGAGAGGCACATAGGCTGATGAGCTAAATTTGTTGAATATTTCAAAATACACTTGTTAGAAATTGGTTAACTATATCACAATATTGATTTTGTTTGTGAGTGTGAAATTAACAACACACACACTCACCCACACCTTTTCTTTGGACTTGACTGCTCATTTTCAGTGTACAACAGTCTGCTTTGCAGAGTAGCTAACTGAATGACAATGTGAGAGTTTTAATAATAATGCCAAGTAAAAACATCACTGACAGGCATTGAATTTCTTTGCTACTCAGCTAGATAGTTTATTGCTACTAAATAAGAAAAATTATGTAGACATCAAGCGCCTCTGCTTCTAAACTTGATTTTATTTGCTCTACCCTTTAAAAATCTTAAACAGGTAGCATGTATCACTTATATGAAATACAATTTGGAAAGCGGCATGTTTCCTCTTAATGCAACTAATATTCTTTGAGGGCATGACAAGGCAATAAGAAGCTTATAGTAATACAGGTTAAAAAAAAAACCTGATGATACATGAAATACAGACTAGTAAAACAAGATGTCATATGAACAAAAGGAAATGTGAATCCTGGGGCCAGCAAGTGGGATCAAAAGAAGATGGCATCAGTATAGACATGTTGCAAGCATTAGGAAACCATTTCAAAATGGATGAACAGGCCTTCCCTGGTGGCGCGGTGGTTGGGGGTCCGCCTGCCGGTGCAGGGGGCTCGAGTTCGTGCCCCGGTCCGGGAGGGTCCCGCGTGCCGCGGAGCGGCTGGGCCTGTGGGCCGTGGCCGCTGGGCCTGCGCGTCAGAGCCTGTGCTCCGCGGAGGGAGAAGCCACAGCAGTGAGAGGCCCGCGTACCGCAAAAAAAAAAAAAAAAAAAAAAGGATGAACAGATAAAGGGAACTTATTGATTCACAGGCCTCAAAGGCCCAGAGCCTGACCAAGCTTCCAGCATGATAGTTCATGATGGCATTGAGACTAGGTGCAATTCTCAACAAAGCTCCCAGTTCCTCAGTTTTACTTACCAGTCCTCCGGATGACTTCCTTGTGTAAACAAAAATGGCTGCAGTAGTTTGAGGCTGTTCCCCCGCACACCAGACAAGAGCATTTTTCCCAGCATCCCCAGGAAAAGTCGTAAATTCATTCTGATTGGACAAGATCAGGTCACCTGTGAGCCAGTTACTGCATCCGGGAAAAACAGTTTCCTGATTGGATTAGATCAAGCATGATTTATACTCCCCAGCTGTGTCACCTCCCCATATCCACATGGCTCCATGTGGCAATCAGGGCTATTAGTTGGTGCAAAGAGGAGAAACTGCCAGGCAACCAATAGTAACTACTGGGACTTGTTTTCCTCTTGGCTTATTTTGACTGTAAAATTAATTACATTCTGCTAAATTTATATGTCATTTCTCTGTTCTCATATACAGTGTAAATCCAGTGTGATGCCCATCTAAGGAAACCACTGATACCTAAAAGATGGTGACAGATTGGTCAAAAAAGGTTCTAAATCTTCATGTAATGATGGCCAGTATTTCAAAGTCAAATAAAACTAGTTTCATTCTCAGTTCTGCCACTGCATAACCCCAAAGTAGTCATAGCCCACTGTACACCTCAGTTTCTTCATTGGTAAACTGGTTATAAATGCCTTACCTTAGAATACTGTTGCAGAAATTTATGGTGACAAAGGGAATGTACCTGGCCAGTGGAGATGCTCAAAGAAGTTATTATTATTACTGATGTTGCTGTTATTATCCTCCTCATCAAAATCCACACACATCATCATCCCAACCCTGAACAGACAATGGAAACAGTCATAGGTGGCCAGACTTTTAGGGTAAGAAGGCTGCCTTAGAAATCAAATAATCAGCAGAGGCCTGTAGTAGAAGTTGATTGCCTTTGGCATTTTCAGTATAGAACCAAGGTTCTCCCTTTTAAACCCCTCTTTGAAAGGGATTTCATGGTTTGACCATTAAGTAGTTGTGCAATCTAAGGCAATGTATTTAACCTCTAAAAATTAGTTTCCTCATCTGAGAGTGGAGATACTTAAAATATCTACTTCACAGGGTTAACTGGATTAATGTATGTATAGGACACATTCCATAAAAAATACCAAGTATTTTGCCACTATCATTATAATTATTACAAAGATATCCCACTAGATATCCAGGGGAAACATTACTTTCCAAACTGAAAGTGAGTCCCTGATACTGTTTTTGGAACCTCTTGTTGCTTTAAGATTTTGCTCATCCTCGACTTGTTCCATTCTCATTGAGACATGGTTGAGAAAGAAGAGTCAGGAAAGTTGAGTTTTCACCTGCAATGTTTGGGAAACTGGGTATGTGAGCTGCACTATCACTCATCTATTGTATCTTTGTGCCTCACCATGAAATAAACTTGCTCCAAGGTCTCTTCCTACTCATTAAGCAAAGGGTACAATAAAGAGCCAGTTTTATGAGAAAGCATGAAGGCAAGAACATCATGTTCTTTACAATGAAGTTAAGAATTCTATTCAAAAGGCAAATCCTTCATTCCAAAAATTTGAATGGGAAAATATTTAGCAAATAATTCTAGCTAGTTGAATTTAAACAAATGAAAGAGTCCCATAGAATAATATGTTCTTGGACATTTATTTTATTTGTATCTGTTAAATTTTCATTCACTGTTAGCCACTGCCTCCAAGTTTTCAATTCTAAGATAGCTGATATAAAAATGAATGCATTTGGCTCACAAATATAGAGAACAAACTAGTGGTTATCAGCGGGGAGAGGGAAGGGGGAGGGGCATGAAGGGGTAGAGGAGTAAGAGGTACAAACTATAAATAAGGTATAAAATAAGCTACAAGGAGGGACTTCCCTGGTGACGCAGTGGTTAAGAATCTGCCTGCCAATGCAGGGGACACGGATTTGAGCCCCGGTTTGGGAAGATCCCACATGCCACGGAGCAACTAAGCCCGTGCGCCACAACTACTGAGCCTGCGCTCTAGAGCCTGCAATCCACAACTATTGAGCCCGCATGCCACAACTACTGAAGCCCGCGCGCCTAGAGCCCATGCTCCGCAACAACAGAAGCCACCGCAGTGAGAGGCCTGCGCACAGCAATGAAGAGTAGCAACCAAAAATACATTAATTAATTAATTAAAAAATAATAATAATAACCTATAAGGATATACTGTACAACACAGGGAAAATAGCCAATATTTTATAATAACTATAAATGGAGTATAACCTTTAAAAATTGTTAATCACAATATTGTACACCTATAATGTATAATATTATACAGAAACTATACTTCAATTAAAAAATTATAAGGAAGAGAAAATTTTTAATGAATGCATTTATGATTCAAAGGACACTATCAAGAAAGTGAAAAGACAATCCACAGAATGGGAGATATCAATAATATTTGTAAATCATATCTGATAAGGGACTAGTATACAGAATATATGAATAACTCAACAATAAAAAGGCATATAACCCAAATTCAAAATGGGCAAAGAACCTAAATAGACATTTCTCCAAAGAAGATAAACATATAGCCAATAAGCACAGGTAAAAATGCTCAACATCATTAGCCATTAGGGAAATGCAAATCAAAACCACAATAAGATAACATTTCTTACCCACTAGGATGGCTAGAATCAAAAAGATAGACCAAAAAAAATGTTTGCATGGATATGGAAAAATTGGGACCCTCTTACACCGTTAGTGCGAAAGCAAAACGGTACAGCCACTTTGGAAAGCACTTTAGCAGTTTGTCAAAAATGTAAACATAGAGTTACAATTTGATCCAGAAATGCCATTTCTAGGTATATACCCAAGAGAACTGAAATATATGACTACACAAAAGCTTATACAGGAATGTTTATAGCAACATTATTCATAATTGTCAAAAAATATAAATGACCCAAATGTCCATCAGCTGATGAAGGATAAATAAAATTGTGGTGTATCCATACAATGGAATATTATTCAGCCATAAAGAGGAATGAACTATTAATACACGCTATAACATGGATGAATCTTGAAAACATTATGCTAAGTGAAAGAAGCCAGACACATAAGGGCACATATTGCAAGCTTCCATTTCTATGAAATGTCCAGAAGAGGCAAATCCATAGAAAGAGAAAGACTAATGGTTTCCAGAGTCTGGGAGCAGAGGGAATTTGGAGTGATTGCAAATGGGCATAAGGATTCTTCTGGGGGTGAGGGAAATGTCTGGAATCGGATTTTAGTTATAGTTACATAACTTTGTTAATATACTAAAAACCACTGAATCGTACACTTTAGAAGTGTATATTTTATGGCATGTAAGATTTTTTAAAAGCCAATTTAAAAATGTAGCCTCTATAATTCTCTCCATTTTACTTGAATAAGGTAAATACCCACAAGACTCTTTGTTTGGATGGCCTATTCTTCACTGAAACATTTTATTAAATGATTGTTAAAGAAATGTTGGAATTTAGCAATCTCATTTTGCATGTTCATACATCAACCTACCCTTCTGATATATTGTCCCTTCCATTTCAAATAACTACATTTTTAATAGGCCTTTTAGAATCAATGCTTTGACCAGCCATAAAAATCTAATGACTGTAATTTTTAGTTGCTTTAGGAGATGATCTTTGTTAGTTGAAGCCTTAGGTCATCCCCATAGGTGGCAATTTTAACGGTGCCTCTTCTGTTTGCTGTGATAGTGGATGCTTTAATGTTGCCTTACCATCCTTTCCAAATTTCTCCAAGGCTGCTTGCTCTGTTCCAGTGCATCCACCCTGGAAGGCCTTGGTAGAATACTGAGGAAAAGGGTACGCAAGTTCAATAAGCATTTATGATGGTTTCTCCATACAATTGCATGCCTGAAGTTTGTTCCTGCTCTATCATCAAAACAATCTAATCCTTAAAAATATATAGTAAATTTGACTAGGTTAAGTAAAGTTTTAAAATGTAATTCACTTCAGGACATATGATAGGTTTTTATATGCTCATGTGAGGTGTGCATTTCCAAGGGAGAATATATCATACAACATTAATAGAACATCTATTAACTTTTGTTGGAACACAGTTTGGGAAATGCTGCTCTAAAGTTATGCCATTAATTGAGAATCTCACCAGACCAAAAACACAAGAGTAGAGAAGGCATTCAGTTTTGCTTTGAATATGGGAACTAAGATTTTACATTTTATCAGGAAAGGTTTAGATTCTATGTTTAGCAAGTTGCACACCCTCACCAGGATACAGTGGGGGAAAGAAGCAAGAATATTTATATTTTTAACATCTTTATTGGAGTATAAATGCTTTACAATGGTGTGTTAGTTTCTGCTTTATAACAAAGTGAATCAGCTATACATATACATATATCCCCATATCTCTTCCCTCTTGCATCTCCCTCCCTCCCACCCTCCCTATCCCACCCCTCTAACGTGGTCACAAAGCAGCGAGCTTATCGCCCTGTGCTATGTGGCTGCTTCCCACTAGCTATCAGTTTTACATTTGGTAGTATATATATGTCCATGCCACTCTCTCACTTTGTCCCAGCTTACCCTTCCCCCTCCCCATTTCCTCAAGTCCATTTTCTAGTAGGTCTGCATCTTTATTCATGTCCTGCCCCTAGGTTCTTCATGACCATTTTCTTCTTGTTTTTTTAGATTCCATATATATGTGTTAGAATACGGTATTTGTTTTTGTCTTTCTGACTTACTTCACTCTGTATGACAGACTCTAGGTCCATCACCTCATTACAAATAACTCAACTTCGTTTCCTTTTATGGCTGAGTAATATTCCATTGCATATATGTGCCACATCTTCTTTATCCATTCATCTCTTGATGGACACTTAGGTTGCTTCCAAGTTCTGGCTGTTCTAAATAGAGCTGCAGTGAACATTTTGGTACATGACCCTTTTGGAATTATGGTTTTCTCAGGGTATATGCCCAGTAGTGGGATTGGTGCACCATATGGTAGTTCTATTTTTAGTTTTTTAAGAAACCTCCATACTGTTCTCCATAGTGGCTGTATCAATTTACATTCCCACCAACAGTGCAAGAGTGTTCCCTTTTCTCCACACCCTCTCCAGCATTTATTGTCTGTAGATTTTTTGATGATGGCTATTCTGACTGGTGTCAGATGATATCTCATTGTAGTTTTGATTTGCATTTCTCAAATGATTAATGATGTTGAACATTCTTTCATGTGTTTCTTGGAAATCTGTATATCTTCTTTGGAGAAATGTCTATTTAGGTCTTCTGCCCATTTTTGGATTGGGTTGTTTGGTTTTTTTGATATTGAGCTGCATGAGCTGCTTGTAAATTTTGGAGATTAATCTTTGTCAGTTGCTTCATTTGCAAATATTTTCTCCCATTCTGAGGGTTGTCTCTTGGTCTTGTTCATGGTTTCCTTTACTGTGCAAAAGCTTTGAAGTTTCATTAGGTCCCATTTGTTTATTTTTATTTCCATTTCTCTAGGAGGTGGGTCAAAAAGGATCTTGCTGTGATTTATGTCATAGAGTGTTCTGCCTATGTTTTCCTCTAAGAGTTTGATAGTTTCTCGCCTTACGTTTAGGTCTTTAATCCATTTTGAGCTTATTTTTGTGTATGGTGTTAGGGAGTGATCTAATCTCATACTTTTACATGTACCTGTCCAGTTTTCCCGGCACCACTTATTAAAGAGGCTGTCCTTTCTCCACTGTACATTCCTGCCTCCTTTATCAAAGATAAGGTGACCATATGTGCGTGGGTTTATCTCTGGGCTTTCTATCCTGTTCCACTGATCTATCTTTCTGTTTTTGTGCCAGTACCATACTGTCTTGATTACTGTAGCTTTGTAGTATAGTCTGACGTCAGGGAGCCTGATTCCTCTAGCTCCGTTTTTTGTTCTCAAGATTGCTTTGGCTATTTGGGGTCTGTTGTGTTTCCATACAAATTGTGAATTTTTTTGTTCTAGTTCTGTGAAAAATGCCAGTGGTAGTTTGATAGGGATTGCATTGGATCTGTAGATTGCTTTGGGTAGTAGAGTCATTTTCACAATGTTGATTCTTCCAATCCAAGAATATGGTATATCTCTCCATCTGTTGGTATCATCTTTAATTTCTTTCATCAGTGTCTTATAGGTTTCTGCATACAGGTCTTTTGTCTTCTTAGGTAGGTTTATTCCTAGGTATTTTATTCTTTTTGTTGCAATGGTAAATGGGAGTGTTTCCTTAATTTCTCTTTCAGATTTTTCATCATTAGTGTATAGGAATGCAAGATTTCTGTGCATTAATTTTGTATCCTGCTACCTTACCAAATTCATTGATTAGGTCTAGTAGTTTTCTGGTAGTATCTTTAGGATTCTCTATGTATAGTATCATGTCATCTGCAAACAATGACAGCTTTACTTCTTTTTTTCCGATTTGTATTCCTTTTATTTTTTTCTTCTCTGATTGCTGTTGTTAAAATTTCCAAAACAATGTTGAATAATAGTGGTGAGAGTGGGCAACCTCATCTTCTTCCTGATCTTAGTGGAAATGGTTTCAGTTTTTCACTATTGAGGACAATGTTGGCTATTGTCCAACATTGTTGGCTAATGTTGGTTTGTCATATATTTGTCATATATGACATATATGTTGGCTAATGTTGGTTTGTCATATATAGCCCTTATTATGTTGAGGTAAGTTCCCTCTATGCCTACTTTCTGGAGGGTTTTTATCATAAATGGGTGTTGAATTTTGTCAAAAGCTTTTTCTGCATCTATTGAGATGATTATATGGTTTTTATTCTTCAATTTGTTAATATGGTGTATCACATTGATTGATTCCCGTATATTGAAGAATCCTTGCATTCCTTGGATAAACCCTACTTGATCATGGTGTATGATCCTTTTAATGTGCTGTTGGATTCTGTTTGCTAGTATTTTGTTGAGGATTTTTGCATCTATGTTCATCAGTGATATTGGCCTGTAGTTTTCTTTCTTTGTAACATCTTTGTCTGGTTTTGGTATCAGGGTGATGGTGGCCTTGTAGAATGAGTTTGGGAGTGTTCCTCCCTCTGCTATATTTTGGAAGAATTTGAGAAGGATAGATGTTAGCTCTTCTCTAAATGTTTGATAGAATTTGCCTGTGAAGCCATCTGGTCCTGGGCTTTTGTTTGCTGGAAGATTTTTAATCACAGTTTCAATTTCAGTGCTTGTGATTGGTCTGTTCATATTTTCTATTTCTTCCTGGTTCAATCTCAGAAGGTTATGCTTTTCTAAGAATTTGTCCATTTCTTCCAGGTTGTCCATTTTATTGGCATAGTGTTGCCTGTAGTAATCTCTCATGATCCTTTGTATTTCTGCAGTGTCAGTTGTTACTTCTCCTTTTTCATTTCTAATTCTATTGATTTGAGTCCTCTCCCTTTTTTTCTTGATGAGTCTGGCTAATGGCTTATCAATTTTGTTTTCCTTCTCAAAGAACCAGCTTGTAGTTTTAATGATCTTTGCTATCATTTCCTTCATTTCTTTTTCATTTATTTCTGATCTTATCTTTATGATTTCTTTCCTTCTTCTAACATTGGGGTATTTTTGTTCTTCTTTCTCCTATTGCTTTGGGTGTAAGGTTAGGTTGTTTATTTGAGATGTTTCTTGTTTCTTAAGGTAGGATTGTATTGCTATAAACTTCCCTCATAGAACTGCTTTTGCTGCATCCCATAGGTTTTGGGTCCTCGTGTTTACATTGTCATTTGTTTCTAGGTATTTTTTGATTTCCTCTTTAATTTCTTCAGTGATCTCTTGGTTATTAAGTAGTGTACTGTTTAGCCTCCATGTGTTGTATTTTTTACAGACTTTTTCCTGTAATTGATATCTAGTCGCATACCGTTGTGGTCAGTAAAGATACTTGATACTATTTCAATTTTCTTAAATTTACCAAGGCTTGATTTCTGACCCAAGATATGATCTATCCTGGAGAATGTTCCATGAGCACTTGAGAAAAATGTGTATTCTGTTGTTTTTGGATGGAATGTCCTATAAATATCAATTAAGTCCATCTTGTTTAATGTATCATTTCAAGCTTGTGTTTCCTTATTTATTTTCATTTTGGATGATCTGTCCATTGCTGAAAGTGGGGTGTTAAAGTCCCCGGTTATGATTATGTTACTGTCGACTTCCCCTTTTATGGCTATTAGCATTTGCCTTATGTATTGTGGTGCTCCTATGTTGGGTGCATAAATATTTACAATGGTTATATCTCCTTTTTGGATTGATCCCTTGATCATTATGTAGTGTCCTTCTTTGTCTCTTGTAATAGTCTTTGTTGTAAAGTCTGTTTTATCATATGAGAATTGCTACTCCAGCTTTCTTTTGATTTCCATTTGCATGGAATATCTTTTTCCATCCCCTCACTTTCAGTCTGTATGTGTCTCTATGTCTGAAGTGGGTCTCTTGTAGACAGCATATATATGGGTCTTGTTTTTGTATCCATTCAGCCAGTCTGTGTCTTTTGGTGGGAGCATTTAATCCATTTACATTTAAGGTAATTATCAATATGTATGTTCCTATTACCATTTTCTTAATTGTTTTGGGTTTGTTATTGTAGATATTTTCCTTCTCTTGTGTTTCCTCCCTAGAGAATTTCCTTTAGCATGTGCTGTATAGCTGGTTTGGTGGTGCTGAATTCTCTTAGCTTTTGCTTGTCTGTAAAGGTTTTAATTTCTCTGTCAAATCTGAATGAGATCCTTGCTGGGTAGAGTAATCTTGGTTGTAGGTTTTTCTCCTTTCATCACTTTAAAGATGTCCTGCCACTCGCTTCTGGCTTGCAGAGTTTCTGCTGGAAGATCAGCTGTTTACCTTATGGGGATTCCCTTGTGTGTTATTTGTTGTTTTTCCCTTGCTGCTTTTAATATTTTTTCTTTGTATTTAATTTTTGATAGTTTGATTAATATGTGTTTTGGTGTGTTTCTCCTTGAATTTTTCCTGTATGGGACTCTCTGTGCTTCCTGGACTTGATTAACTATTTCCTTTCCCATATTACAGAAGTTGTCAACTATAATCTCTTCAAGTATTTTCTCAGTCCCTTTCTTTTTCTCTTCTTCTTCTGCGACCCCTATAATTCGGATGTTGGTGTGTTTAATGTTGTCCCAGAGGTCTTTGAGACTGTCCTCTATTCTTTGCATTCTTTTTTCTTTATTCTGCTCTGCAGTAGTTGTTTCCACTATTTTATCTTCCCGGTCACTTATCCCTTCTTCTGCCTACATTATTCTGCTATTGATCCCTTCTAGAGAATTTTTAATTTCATTTATTGTGTTGTTCATCACTGTTTGTTTGCTCCTTAGTTCTTCTAGGTCCTTGTTAAATGTTTCTTGTATTTTCTCTATTCTATTTCCAGGATTTTTGGATCATCTTTACTATCATTATTCTGAATTCTTTTTCAGCTAGACTGCCTATTTCCTCTTCATTTGTTAGGTCTGGTGCGTTTTTGCTTTGCTCTTTCATCTGCTGTGTGTTTCTCTGTCTTCTCACTTTGCTTAACTTACTGTGTTTGGGGTCTCCTTTTTGCAGGCTGCAGGTTTGTAGTTCCCGTTGTTTTTGGTGTCTGTCCCCAGTGGCTAAGGTTGGTTCAGTGGGTTGTGTAGGCTTCCTGGTGGAGGGGACTAGTGCCTGTGTTCTGGTGGATGAGGCTGGATCTTGTCTTTCTGGTGGGCAGGGACATGTCTGGTGGTGTGTTTTGGGGTGTCTGTGCCCTTATTATGAGTTTAGGCAGCCTCTCTGCTAATGGATGGGGTTGTGTTCCTGTCTTGCCAGTTGTTTGGCATAGGGTGTCCAGCACTGTAGCTTGCTGATCTTTGAGTGGAGCTGGGTATTGGTGTTGAGATGGAGATCTCTGCGAGATTTTCACCGTTTGATATTACGTGGAGCTGGGAGGTCTCTTGTGGACTAGTGTCCTGAACTTGGCTCTCCCACCTAGAGGCGCAGCCCTGACGCCTGGCTGGAGCACGAAGAGCCTGTCATCCATGCAGCTCAGAATAAAAGGGAGAAAAAAAAAGAAAAGAAAGAAAGAAGAAGATAAAATAAAATAAAGTAAAATAAAATAAAAGTTATTAAAATAAAAAATAATTATTAAAAAATTTTTAAAGTAATAAAAAAAAGAAGCAAGCAACGAAACCAAAAAGCAAATTCACCAATGATAACAAGTGCTAAAAAAAAAAAAAAAGGACAGAACCCTAGGACAAATGGTAAAAGCAAAGCTATACAGACAAAATCACACACAGATGCATAACATACACACTCACAAAAAGAGAAAAAGGGAAAAAAAAAATATATATATATATATCGTTGCTCCCAAAGCCCACCTCCTCAATTTGGGATGATCCGTTGTCTATTCAGGTATTCCACAGACGCAGCGTACATCAAGTTGATTGTGGAGATTTAATCCGCTGCTCCTGAGGCTGCTGGGAGAAATTTTCCTTTTTCTTCTTTGTTCGCACACCTCCTGGGGTTCTGCTTTGGATTTGGTCTCACCTCTGCATGTAGGTCGCCTGAGAACGTCTGTTCTTCACTCAGACAGGACGGGGTTAAAGGAGCAGCTGATTCGGGGGCTCTGGCTCACTCAGGCCGGTGGGGAGGGAGGGGTACTGTTGCAGGGCGAGCCTGCGGCAGCAGAGGCCACCATGACGTTGCACCAGCCTGAGGCGCGCCGTGTGTTCTCCCGGGGAAGTTGTCCCTGGATCACGGGACCCTGGCCGTGGCGGGCTGCACAGGCTCCCGGGAGGGGAGGCGTGGATAGTGACCTGTGCTTGCACACAGGCTCTTGGTGGCGGCAGCAGCAGCCTTAGCGTCTCATACCCGTCTCTGGGTTCCACGCTGTTAGCCACGGCTCGTGGAGCTCCTTTAAGCGGTGCTCTTAATCCCCTTTCCTCACGCACCAGGAAACAAAGAGACAAGAGAAAGTCTCTTGTCTCTTCGGCAGCTCCAGACCTTTTCCCAGACTCCCTCCCGGCTAGCTGTGGCGCACTAACCCCCTGCAGGCTGTGTTCACGCCGCCAACCCCAGCCCTCTCCATGGGATCTGACCTCCAAAGCCCGAGCCTCAGCTCCCAGCCCCCGCCCACCCCGGCGGATGAGCGGACAAGCCTCTCAGGATGGTGAGTGCCGGTCAGCACCGATCCTCTGTGCGGGTATCTCTCCGCTTTGTCCTCCGCACCCCTGTTGCTGTGCTCTCCTCCACGGCTCCGAAGCTTCCCCCCTCCGCCACCCGCAGTCTCCGCCCGCAAAGGGGCTCCTAGTGTGTGGAAAACTTTCCTCCTTCACGGCTCCCTCCCACTGGTGCGGGTCCCGTCTCTATTCTTTGTCTCTGTTTTTTCTTTTTTCTTTGGCCCTACCCAGGTACGTGGGGAGTTTCTTGCCTTTTGGGAGGTCTGAGGTCTTCTGCCAGCGTTCAGTAGGTGTTCTGTAGGAGTTGTTCCACATGTAGATGTATTTCTGATGTATCTGTGGGGAGGAGGGTGATCTCCGCGTCTTACGTTTCCGCCATCTTGAAGCTCCTCCGAAGCTAGAATATTGATTCAATCATTCTTTAAATCTGTTTCTTCGTGTGAAAATAAATTTGCTGAACTAGATGATCTCTAAGTCCCTACTAGAAGTAAGATTCAGTTTGAAACTCTGATCCTAATACTAATATATCACATATATGGTATAACGATGCTAAGAAATTTCCCCCATTTGAATATTATCCTCAAAAATATTTTAAAAATTATAACGCACCTTCTTTTTTCCCCTAACTATGCCAACAAGAACAGATCATGTCCTTTTTCTTTCAGAGGCAGCCACTGTGAGCCAGGCTGGGAGAACAGCTCCTTGTTCCTAAGCTAATGGAACACTCAGGCTGGAAGTGGGTTCCTAGAGACAGCTGTCCTGGGGAATGGGATATAAAATCTAGAATGGATTTCAGAAACTGAGAAGATGTTTACTGTTGGTTTAATTCCACTTAAACTTTTTAATCACCGAAGATTTTTTATTCACTATTTACTCCTTTCTCTCTAGACTTCCTTTCATTCCTTTAGCAGTTTAAAATATTGACTGCAATTTAAAGAAAAATGAGGATGTCTTTTGTTTTACACCTATTTTGTGATTACAAAAGCAAGACATACATATTATAGAGACAGAAAAGACCTTCGCAACTATAGAAAAGACTTTCTTGTCACCTATAACTACTTATTATCTGAAGTCACTTATTCAAGAATTCCATTTTTTGACAAAAACTTCTACATTTGGAGCTTGCTTATTCAACTACTCCAAATTACAGTCAATCTTCAACCTTTTTGGAAACACATGTCCACTGAACCCTCTGTTTAGTGTCAATACATCAGGAGCACACTAGGAGCCTCCCCTTTTCTTCATGTACCCAGCTTAAGTTACTTGGTCCATCATTACAGGAAAATTCCTGTCAGTATTCTAAACTCTCTTGCTCCTCTGTCTTTATATCTCAGTGGTGCAGCAAAATCCCACTTCTGCATGTTTTCTTTCTCCATTCCTGCCCTGAGTGGCTGAGCACTGCTGGAGAAAGTCCACCATCAGGGCAGACTAACCTCACTATGAATTCATAGTATCAACTTCATATGAGCTCTACCTGACCACCTTCTACCTGCCTGCCTATGGTATTTCTCAGAACCTCATGCTCACTTTCTAAAATGACTGCATAAAGTGCCCTCATTTTTCTCAAGCCTCCAACATTCCCACTCTAAATTATCCTCTTTACGTGAAGGACATGATGTGTCCTTTTATTTCACAGAGGAAACAAAGATCATCTTGCTCAGTATGTCAGCTTACTTCTAAACCCTTCCCATTACACCTGTAAGAAAAAAGATACTGCCCATCTCCTCTCTGAGAACTAACTCTCTTCCTCGGCTTTTATTTATTATCCTCAAAAATAGTCATTCAGGACTATGGTAGTATAGATAGATAGTTTCGTCTAGTAGTTTCATCTACTCTGACCTTCACAAAAACTTTATATAATAGATTATTTCTTATCTTTCTTATATTTTCAAATCACACACATGCACACACAGACACATACACACACACAACCTGAATTCATCTTTCCCAGTGGGACTTAACCAAAGTCAAATCCCTGGCAATCAATCAATCAATCACCTCCCTTTATCCCCACATCACCCTGTATATACATTCCTTATCCCCTTACTTCCCACTCTCTTTATCAAAATAGCTCTTGCTAAGTTAACCAAAGGCATTCACTATCTAAACCCAAAGGGCATTTTTGTCCTCACCATACACAGCTTATCAGCAGTTTTGACATGGTTGACCTCTCCCTCCTGGTTTTCAAGACAGCATCTCATCTAGTTTTCTTGCAATCTCTCTATTTCTCTGTGTTCTTCCCCCTTCTTCAGAGTCATTAAATGGAGGATTTTCTATGGTTTTTTTCTATGTCATCTTTTCTCCTCATTCTATATTCTGCTCTTAGGAATTTTATCCAGTAGGATTCAGTTATCAATCATAAGCCAATGACTCCAGTGAATTTATTTCTCCACCCCATTCATTCATTCATTCTATAAATATTTATTAAATGCATACAATATTCTAGTCACTAGAGATAAGACAGTGAATGAATTCAGACTTTTCTCAGTTTAAACCCATATATCAACTGCCTGCTAGTATATCCACTTGGATGTTTCAAAGGCAATTAACATGCCTTAAACCAAAAACATAATCTCCCTCTCAAGTCTAATTCTCTTCCCAAATACTTACCTTAATAACTGGCACCACCTTCCAAACAGTTGCTCAAACTAGAAACCTAGGAGTCTTCTTCACTTTTCCCCGATCCTTCACCTCCATATATAATCCATCATCAAGTCCATTTCATTGTTACCTCCTAAATATATTTTGATTCAATCCGTTTGATGCCGTTTCCACCTTCATCTCCTTAATCCAATGTACCATCATCACTTAGCTATACTGCTGCTATAATCCCCCAGTTAGGTTCCCTGATTCTGCTTCTCCTCCTTCTAATCTCTTTTCTGTACTGCACAAGAAAACGAAATTTTAAAAACACAAATCTTATATTATGCTCCCTAACCCCTATGCACTACCATACTCGGCCTCCTTTTACTTCTTCAAATGTTCCATCCTACTACAGGGATTCTACAATGCTGTTCCTCTGTGAAAGAATGCTCTCCTAATCCTCCTACCCCATGCACCTGCTAAAATCTCCTACCCACAAGTCAGGTTTTCGTACATTTGTCAGTTCTTCAGTGAACTAAACCCCAAATTATGCTCGGTTCCCTGTTGTATGCTCTCACGGTGCCCTTCTTAGCACTTATCACAGTTGTAATTTTACATTTATTTGTGTGACTTTTTAAAATTAATGTCTTCTCCAATATATTAGAAGCATAATGAAAGCAAAGGCTATTTTATTTTTGCTCACTATTGAATGAACAGTTTTCTAGTATAGTGCCTATCACGTGTTAGGTTTTAATGAAGACTTGTTACATTAATTAATTAATAAACAAGGAGGAAAACAAATCACTCAAAATCCCATTGCCTAAAAATAAGCAGTTATATTTTGATGTATTTCCTTCCAATAATTTTAATGCAAACATATTTTGATATTTTTATATAGATATTACATATATAATTTTAATTATAATCTTTACATCAAATCCCAAGAACTTTCTAAAGTTGTTAACTATTTTTCAAAAACTCCATTTTAATGGCTACATATTATTCCAACTTATGTGTCTACCCTAATGTATTTAAGCACTCTGCTATTATTAGGATTTTTCCGATAGCTTTATTGTTATAAATAATGTTACAGCAACGATTTTTGTACATTTTATGCATTTAAATTTATGGCTAGTTACACAGGACAAATTCTTAAAATAGGGTAAATTCTGGAGTTATGATGTATAAATTTTGTTAAGCCTTGGGAATACCTGGGTACTAAGAATGCAAGAACAATGAACTGTATTGCAGCATTTACATATTTCTATGTTGAAACAAATTACTCAGATTTAGATCGCAAGTCAGGGATAGACTAATCAGTTCATTGCAAGCATTTACTCAAACTTTTAAAACTATACCTTGTGCATAGTTTACTCCAGGGCAAGATTGACAAAATATTTTTCAGGAGGGACTTATTTTTCAGCTCTGTGCCCTAGTGTCCTGAAAAGAATACTTTTCAGTATTTGAGAAAATACTTTCCCAGTTTGGGGATTATTTTTCTGCTTTACATATCTGGTAACACTACTGGTAGTTCAATAGGGTTCTTCACAATATGTTCCAGGAAAATTTGACACTTTACAAAATGAACATAAATATATCCTAAAGACTCTGCTAATTGTATATGCTTAAAAGTTGCTCCAAACATTTCTCTGGATAAATTAATCGAGGTCCAGTGTCCTGGGATAGGGTAAAAGATTAAATAAAACATTAAGGGCTAAGGCTTCAGGAAGGTGAAATTATCTGGAATGCTGTATACTCTCTCCTTGCCTTTTCCAATTATAGGATTCCTCTTTGGGAGGTTTCCACAGAACAGTCTCAATTAGAAGAGTCTATTAACAAAAACAAAGCCTTCTAGACAAGTGTTTTTTGAAAGAATATTACATTCAAAACAATTGCAGCAACACTTTCAATAATATGTTTATAATATTTCCGATGCTTGCTATAAGAGTCAGAATCAGCCATTTTTCATTCTGAGAAGATTCAATTCTCAGTCTACTATGTAAGCACACATCAAGTTAGGAAAAGAAATCTATGCACAGCATGACCTACTTTTGATGTAGTGAATTTCTTCTCAAAAAGAATTAAAAACTGTCATTAAAAAAATCTAGGCAGAACTGCATTAATACTATGGCTATAAAAGCATATTTCACCATAGTAAGAATGAGTTGTATTTTTCATGAGGTTGTACAACAATAACTTCTAGGTGTATTTTGCTGTTATATACACTAATATAAATCCTCTCAGTTCTCAGAATATATTTAAATTCATAGTCATATCCTCAGTTGCCTATTCTGGTACACAAATCTTTTTGCAAAGGAAAGAACAGCCTTTATTAAGGTAGGTTAAATTTTGGTACTATGACTATTCATATTTTTGTCATACAATTACCATGTTTTTCATTTAGACATGCTCAGAGATACCCTTGCTTTTATAGCAGAATTTTATTTTTATTACCTAATTCTTCTGCTTTTGTTGTTATAAAATGCATTACAGGTTTTTAAAATTTTTTTCTAACATTCACAACTCCATGTCATATGCATATATACCCATTTTACAGATGAGGATATTGAAGTTCATAAATGTTAAATAATCTGCCTAGAGTTCAATAACTAGAAAAGAATAATAGCAGGATTTGAACCAAGTTCTTTTGGGCTCTACACCTCTGCTCTTTCTACTACATCAGGTAACAAATCACATGACTGTGCTACCTGTAGTTGTGAGCATCACTGATGATGTAATTTTTGGCCTGTTTTTAGCATTCAGTAAATGACAGCTACATATTGTCATCATCATCATTTCTATTGTGTCATCTAGATATGAGCATGCCTTCACCAGAAAAATATCCTATCAACAAGTCCTTTTCAATCATAGCATATTCTTTTCCTTGCCTATGCTTCCTCTCTCTTACCCTAAACAACCTACTACATGAATGATGTATCATTCCGTATTTTCTCCTCCACGTACACAAGTTAAGGACAGTAGTAGTAGAGCAGAAAGAACACAGGCTTTTGAGTCAGGTAGATCTGCACTTGACTCCCAACATCACCACTTACAGCTAAATAACTATGGACATTACTTAACTTCTCTGAGATGAAGATCTTTTCATCTGTTAAGGGAATAACGATTCCTGTCTTAGAGCATTTGTAGATTAGAAACAATGCATGCATATAGTAGGTACTCTGTAAATAACTTCTCTTAATACCCTATGTTTCAGTTAACTCAGACCACACACCATCCCCCCACCCCCCCGCACTGTCTGTGCTTTGCCACACCACTGGTCTGTAATTCTCTCCCCAGCCCACTGTCATCCAATTCATTATTCAACCTTAGTTCAAAAGTCACTTCCATTAAGCTTTCCTAAGTCCTACTAACCAGAAAACAGCTCTCTTTTATCTGAACTGCTGTAGCACTTGGAACTTGCTTATTAGACCCACTGTATCTTATTTCAAAATGTTTATTTTTATCTAACTATTGTCATTAAACTGTAAGATCTGTTGATTACATGGACAACAATTTAATCTTCTGTTTTCTCCAAAGCACCTAGGTAGTACCTGGCACTCAATAAATGGGTGAATATATTAAATATGTAAAGTTTTTATGAAATCTGTATTCTTTCTTTAATAGTCTCAAAATCACTTAATTTAAAATGTGCAGAAACTCTTGAGTTAACAGTTTTAAAGATATGACCCATTTTTAAAGCGACTAAATAAAAAATTCTACTCCTTGACCCTTCTCTAGAGAACATCTCTACGAGGATAGATATGAATAAACTGGAATTTCCAGAAGAGCCTTCAAAGCACTGAGGTACACTGTGGAAATGTAGCCTGAAACAAAAGGGATGGGAAGATTGCAACGTTGTGGTCTAAAAAGGAGAAGTGATGTGGAAAATCAGACGGAAAAAAAAGTGATTCTAATGAGAATGAGCATCTTTTGGTGAAGAAAACTTCTTAATGTATTTGTGAGAAATCAAACAATTTTATTCGTTATTGACTCTTGTATTAGTAAGGGTTCTCCAGAGAAATAGAACCAGTAAGAGTGTGTGTGTGTGTGTGTGTGTGTGTGTGTGTGTGTGTGTGTGTGTGTGTAAAAAATAAGGAATTGACTGATGTGATTATGGAGGCTGAGAAGTCCCATGATCTGCCATTTGCAAGCTGGAATCACAGGAGAGCCTGGGGAGTAGTTCCAGTCCAAGTCTAAAGGCCTGAGAACCAGGAGCCCCATCGGTGTCAGTCCCAGCCTGAGAGCGGGAGAAGGTCGATGTCCCAGCTCAAGCAGTCAGGAAGAGAGGGAGGCAAAGAGGGAGGGAGGGTGAGAGGGAAGGACAGAGAGAGAAAGAGAGAGAGAGGGAAATTGAGATTGAGAGAATTCTCCCTTCCTCCATCTTTTTGTTCTAATCAGGCCCTCTAGGGATTGGATAATGCCCAGCTACATCTGGGGGAGGAAAAGCTGCTCTATTCTATCTACTGATTCAAATGCTAATCTCATCTAGAAATACCATCACAAACACACCTAAAAATAATGCTTAGCCAAATATCTGGGCACCCCATGATCCAGTCAAGTTAACAAATAAAATTAACCATCACAACCCTCAAGTTTAAGAGGATGTAATTTTGGCAAAAATAGGAAGTTCAGCAAAACCCAGACCACAGGAGCTAATAGCTCCTTAGCCTGCTGCTGAGCACAGCCATAAGTCTGCAGGTGAATCACTGAAAGGAGGCCCTGGGCCGAGGCACAAAGTAGGCACTGAAATTCAGCGGGTACTCAGCCTGCCAAGCCCTACCAAGCTGGCCTGGGGCTGCCCACACCCGGAGGAAAGGTGCCTTTTTAAAATTTGCTGAGTAGCTAAAACCCGAAAGGTTGTAACAGGAGACCTGGAAAGCTGTTCCAAATTGTCTCCTATGGTCGACAATAGCCTGTCGATAAACCCTTCTGGCATTCTGATAAAAGGTTGCCTCTTCTTTTCCCTAGTAGATATGATTCCCTTAAAACTGCCTGCTTGGGGCTTCCCTGGTGGCACAGTGGTTGAGAGCCCCCCTGCCGATGCAGGGGACACGGGTTCGTGCCCCGGTCTGGGAAGATCCCACATGCCGCGGGGCGGCTGGGCCCGTGAGCCATGGCCGCTGAGCCTGCGTGTCCAGAGCCTGTGCTCCGCAATGAGAGAGGCCACAACAGTGAGAGGCCCGCGTACCGCCAAAAACAAAAACAAAAACAAAAACAAAAACTGCCTGCTTGTAAACTGGGGCTGTAAATGCTAAAAGGGTTCAAAAATATTCAGTGTGGCAAGACCTCACCTGTGCTTTCACTATATATAAGTTATTTTAGGGCAAGAAAAACATCTAAAAGTATTAAATATAGATAGTTCTTTGATGAATCTTTGAGAATAGACACGCTTTCATCTATTGTTTTACTTAAGAATAAAAGAGTCTTAAGTGGGAATCCCACTATTTATGCATAAGGCATCAGATAAAGACTTGTCACTTACGCTCCTGAGAAGGAGACTTTCCCCCTACTCCTCCCACTTCTAAAGAGGCACTCTCTCAAGCTTGTTTCTTTAAAAGCTTTAGAAAGTAGGGGGAAGAAAAAAGGATGACAATGTCATTCCATGTGACAGGCATAGCGTACAATGAGAACTCCTCTGCCACTCACCTAAGTGTATTACATTCCACTGAGAAAAATTCTGATTCTCTGCAATCTGGACCTCAAACCACTGAGTTATCATAATTGTGAACTTGCATCCTGGCTTGCTTAGAGCCTCCCTCCCACATAAGCCATAAAAGCAGCAGTATCAGGAAGCCTGAGGGTAGGATCACTTTGTGTGGGACAGTGAGAGAACAGAGGGCAAGAGCACAGAAGGTAGGGTCTGTGCTCTAGGTGTCACAGAACCTTAGGGAGGTGATGGGAGGAGCCTTCCCTCCCTCAAAGCCTGAAACAATGTGGAAACAATTATACAGGTGAGAACACTGAACAAAATAGGCCAGGAGGAGCACCAGTAGTTCCTGCTCCCCGGGGTGCCCTGCTCTTCACCCTACCCTGATGGGAATTCCACCCACCCTTAAGGACCAGATAAATGCCCCTCCAGGAAGCCTTTCCTAATCTTCCTCTTCTTCCTTTCCCCTCCTTCTTCCTCTCCTCTGCTAGTACATGCTGAGAATTCAGCTTGACTTCCTCAGTAATATCAACCTATATTGCACTTAGCCCTCTTTAGCAGTATTTAAGTTTGTCTTGTTCATTGTGGTGGTATCTTTCTGTATTTATCTCCCATATAAACCACAGATGACTTGGGGGTGGGACCAAACCCTGTTCATTCCTATATACACACCCAGCACTTGGCACATACAGTGCTAGGCATACATAGGCCCTCCCACGGGCTGCTCCACCTGCCCGGAAAACACCTCCCTATTCTTGACCCACCCACCAACCCTTTAACCTAGTTTACTACTACTTCTTAAGAGGGAACCATTTATCACCCCACTCCTCATACGTCTGTTTGTGAGGAACTCCCATCGTGACATTTATGGCCTTTGGTCCCGCTCTGACTCATTCCTCCATCCTAGGACAAGGACTGCCACCTGCAGTGTTTGTGAGAAGGGAATAAGTACACCCAGTCCTACCCTTGTCTTACTCTCTATTCCAGGTTTCATGAGGCTGTATTCTGGTCTGCAATCTCGCCTTCAGTCTTCAAGCACAAACTCAGTTCAGAGGTGCATCAGCAGGCTTACCTGACTACACATGTAAGCCATATCCTAAACTGTATCAGTAATAAGCTGACATTTTGATTTCCATCTGTCTGACTACTTTGTCTTTGTCTCAATTGTTTTCAAACTCAAGCAGGAGGGGGTGTTATGTACTGTCCACCTAATATCTCAATACTAACTAGTCATACTTCAGATTGTAACAAACATTTCACTTCCTTGGAAATGCTTTCCTGACCATTGACACTTGGTTGGGTCCTCCTGTACTATATATATACACATACATACATACATACATACATATATATTTTTTTCTCCTTCATGGAACTTATTTAATAGCATGTGTGTCTGTAGGACTGCTTTCTTAAACTTTTTATTACAGAACATTTCAAACATACCCAGAAGTAGAGATCCACACACACCCATCAACGAGCTTCATCAATTATCTACTCAATTTCATTTCATCTACAACCCCAACCTCCCCCACAAACCCAGACAACTTTGAAGAAAATATGCCAGACATCACATCATTTTATCTGTAAATATTTTATCTGTAAATATTCTAGCACATACCTCTAATAGATAAGCACTAACCTCTGTTAGTGTTTTTTTACTTAACCTATTTGTGGGATCACTTATTTTGATGATTGTTTCTACACACACCCAATCCCTCCCTAGGATTAAAAACTTCGTATGTCAGAGATATTGTCAATTTTGTCCCAACTATATACCTGGTACATGGTAGGTGCTTGATAAATTAAATGTAAAGAAGAAATTTTAAAAGGGAATACAGAAAATCACTTGCAACTTGGGGGCCAGCCAGCATCTATTCCCCTTCTTTTGGTAACAGTACCCCAAGTTTTCCCCAACTCTCAGTTCCTATGATTCAAAAAGTACTGGCTACCACCCCCAGCTCCAGGGGTATGGCACATGGATCAGGTCTGACAAAAAAGAACAATGCAACCTCCTGGTCGACAAAATTGGTTTAGTGATGAGCACAGGACCCAATCAAAAACAGTGCAATGCTGGGAACTTGCTGGGAAGCCAGGAGAGAGGCAAGTACTTTCTCCCACTGGACCTGAACCTGGAGAATGAGAGGCTAATGTCACTGCAAGGACAGAGTGTATTTGAAAATGGGTCTGATGCAGAGGAAATAGAACAAGAGATGGAGGGAAAAATCAGGTCCTGGAGAAAGCACTTAAGTACCTGAGTCAGACCTCATGGGATTCAAACCTACCTGTGGATTTTTAAAGTTTCATTACTCAATAAACACACTGTTGGCTTAAACAAGCTTCAGTTACGTTTTCCTGTAACTCAGCTTAGAGTTCCTGTCAGATTACAAGGGAAGAGGGAAAATATAAAAAGCAAAGAGAAACCCCAAAGCCGCTTGAACGATAAAGTATATCCTTTTTCAGTCTAGTACTGTGTCTAGTACTCACATATCCTGAGTCCTCACGGCAGATCAAGCCTCTAGGTCTCAGATCCCTCATTTATAAGATAAGGGGAACTAAATGGTCTTTAAATCCCCTTTGAGAGATTCTGTGAGTTTAGTGGGGAAAGCCTGGGAAAGCACATGAGGGATCTAGACTTCCTTGCTGGAATAGCATCTGCTTACTGGCATATCTATTTTTTTGGTTTAATTAATTTTTAAAGCATTTTATATCTTCCAGGAAAAAAAAAAAAAAAACCTTCCAAAATGAGAAAGACCCCTGCTCAGCATTTCTCTGATAGGCAGTACATACTCTGTAGGAAAAATAAGCTTTTCCTCACTCACTGTGGCCCAAGATTGTAAGGTCAGCATCATGAAAATACATTCAGATATTAGACATGATCAACTGGGAGTCAGAGGTATGCATTTTAAAATTTTCCCCAGCGGAGACTTTGCCTTCTGCAAAGAATAAGCTCGCCTTAGCTGCCATGGAAATCACTTGTTTCCTCTTAAACACATGCGTCTTTATTTCAAACACCTCTTTTTGGAACAGTATGAAAACGTTCACCTGGTTGAGAGACAAATCTCAGAATACTTAAAGGAAACAAAAAAATTCAGCTATATTTAGGATTCTCTTGGCTTTAAAGTCTGACATGATTCTTAAATTCTGTTAGGTGAAAATACATTTATGGAATTGCATCTGGAATTTACTTTCATTGAAGGGGGTCAGAATAAGGTGTGGTGGAAAAAAATGACCTCAAGAAGCACAGAGATAGGTCCTTGGCTATAGGCCTCCTATTTGCTACCTGGTCTCCCACTGTGTCAGAAGGAAAGACACCTAGACAATTAAAGAACCCGCTTCCCCTTTATATTCTCCTCCACAAGAAGATACATGAGCTGAAAATATTGGTCATTTGAAAGACACCTCCCTTGATCTCGCTGAGTCTGTAGTTATCCAAATTTCTAGTTGTAAAGATTCATACAATCTCTCTAGGGGGCAGTTTGACAATATAGATATCAAAGCCTTAAAAGTAGGCATACCCTTTGTGGCATCTAAATGGCTCCAAATAGTCCTTGCTACCTGTATTCAACCCTTTGTGTAGTTCCCTGCCTCCAGGAAGTGGGTATGTGCCTGCATTAGCATCCTATGGCTGCCGTAATAAATTATTACAAATTGAGTGGCTTAAAACAACACAAAGTTATTATCTTAGACTTCTGGGGGTCAGAAGTTCAAAATGGGTCACAATGGGCTAATATCAAGGTGCTGATAGGGGTGCATGTCTATGGAGGCTCCAAAGGAGAATCTGTTTCCTTGCTTTTTTCATTTTCTAGAGGCTGCCTGCATTTCTTGGCTCGTGGCCTCCTTCCAGATAGCAATCATTATCACTCCAACATCTGCTTCTGTAGTCACATTTCCTCCTCTGCCTATAATTCTCCTGACTCCCTGTTTTACTTATAGGGACCCTTGTGGTTACATTGGACCCACCTGGATAATCCAGGATAATCTACCTGTCTCAAAATCCTAACTTAGTAATATTTTCAAATTCCCTTTGGTGATAAAAGATAATATATTCACAAGTTCCGTTGTTTTAGGACATCTTTGAGGGGCCATTGTTCTGCTTACCAAAGTGACCAATAGAAAATGGCAGAACTAACAGTATGTGATTTTCTTTATGAGGTCATGAAAGGCATTGCTACGTCTGTCTTGCTTTTTGGAATGTTCTGTTCTGTGGAAGTCAGCTGCCACATATGAGGACACTCAGGCAGAGCTGTTGAGAGGCTCATTGGAGGAGAACAAAGCCTTCCCACCCACAGCAAGCACCAGTTTACCAGCCATGTGTATGAGCCACCATGCAGTGGATTCTCCAGCCTTGGTCAAGCTTTTAGATGACTGCAGCCCAGCCAACATCTGACTGCAGCCTCAGAAAAGACCCTGCCTAGCCACTCCTGAATCCCTGATCTAATATAAAGGGTTATTTTCATTTTATGTCTCTAAGTTTTGGGGTGATTTATTATGCAGCATTATAACTAATATACCCTTTAACCCAACTATTTCACTCCTAGGAATGGAATCAGTTGTATGTGGAAAGTATCCATATAAAGGATGAAAATGTATCATGTTGCATAACAAAGAAATCATGTTGTCAAACAATGGTTTTCAAATTATTTCTAGGTAGAACCTCTTGTTTAAGTAAAATTTAAGAGAAACTTGTACAATAAAAGCTGACAGCAGAAACTAACACAACATTGTAAAGCAACTATACCCCAATTAAAAAAAAAAAAAGGCTGCGTCTTTTCAGGTTGATGTTCAGGTTGAGATAGGTCAGATTCCCAGAGCCAGAGCCCGGCTCAGGATGGGATTCATGTCCTTATAAGAAGAAGAAGAAGAAGAGATCAAAGCTCTTTCTTTCTCTTATGACCATGAGAGGATATACTGAGAAGATGGCGGTCTGCAGGCCAGGAAGAGAGCTCTCACCAGGAGCCAGATCTACTGGCACCTTGATTTTGCACTTCCCAGAAATAAGAGAAATAAATGTCTATTGTTTAAGACAGCCAGCCCCTGATATTTCATTACAGCAGCCCAAGCTGACTAAAAAAGGGCCCACTCTAATGCTGTCACTTAACCTTAATTACTTCTTTAAAAGTCCTATCACAGTCACATTCTAGGTACTGGGAGTTAGGATTTCAACATATGAACTCGGGGGAGGACACAATTCAGCCCATAATATCATTAAGTACCTATTCCAACTAAAAAAATAATTGGCTAAAAAATAATAAACTGACGCCACGATTGCTTGGATCCGTGATACTCAGGAATGTCATTGTATGCTATTACATGTTCATACTGGTTATAAAAGACTTTTTAACATAAGTAAAAATATAGTTCTCTTAAGAGTGGCTATCAGCCCTTCACAAAAATTAACTCAAAATTAATCACATTTTGTAAAACTCAAAACTATAAAACTCCTAGAAAATAACATAGGAGAAAACCTAGATGAACTTGGGTATAGCAATAACTTTTTAGATACAACACCAAAGGAACAATTCATGAAGGAAATCATCAATAAGCTGGGCTTTATTAAAATTAAAAACTTATGTTCTGCAAAAAGCAATGTCAAGAGAATAAGTCAAGCCACAGACTGGGAGGAAATATTTGCAAAACATATATCTGATAAAGGATTGTTATCCAAAATAGATAAGAACTCTCAAAACTCAACAACAAGAAAAAGAACAACCCAATTAAAAAATGGGCCAAAGACATGAACAGATACCTCAACAAAGAAGGTAAACAGATGGCAAATAAGCATATGAAAAGATGCTGCATAGCAAATGTCATCAAGGAAAGGCAAATTAAAACAATAAGATCCCACTACACACCTAATCCAGAACACTGACAGGAGTGTCCAAATCCAGAACACTGACAAACCAAATGCTGGTGAGGACGCAGAGCAAGAGGAACTCTCATTCCTGATGGAAATGAAAGATGATGCACCCACTTTGAAAGGTAGTTTGGCAGTTTCTTACAAAACTCCTTATGATCCGGCAATCCTGGTCCTTAGTATTTAACCCAAAGGAGTTGAAAACTTATGTCCACACAAAAATGTGCAAAAAGATGTTTATAGCAGCTTTATTCATGATTTCCAAAACTTGGAAGCAACAAAGATATTCTTCAGTAGTAGAATGTGTAAATAAACTGTGGTATATCTGTATAATGGAATATTCTTCAACACTAAAAAGAAATGAGCTATCAAGCCATGAAAAGACATGAAAAAACTTTAAATGCATATTACCAAGTGAAAGAAGTCAATCTGAAAAGGCTACATTACATACTGTATGAATCCAACTATTTGACATTCTGGAAAAGCCAAGACTAGGAAGACAGTAAAAAGATCAGTGGTTGCCAGGGTTTGAGGGGGGAGGAATGAATAGGCAGGGCACAGAGGATTTTTAAGACAGTGAAAATACTCTGAATCCATAATGACAGATATATGTACCTATACATTTGTCCAAACCCGTAGAATGTACACCGCCAAGAATGAACCCTAATGTAAACTAAGGACTTTGGGTGATTATGATTGCCAATGTATGCTCATCAGTTGTAACAAATGTACCACTCTGATGGGGAAATGTTAATGAGGGAGGCTATGCATGTGTTGGAGCAGAGAATACATGGGAAATCTACCTTCCCTTCATTTTTGCTGTGAACCTAAAACTGCTCTTAAAAAACTGTCTTGATAAAAAATTTTAAAAGTGCCTATTAGCTGAATCTGAGAAAGAGCATCTTGTGTTCCCAGAAAATCAGAAAGCGCTAAAAAAACAAAAAGCAAACAACAAAAAAAAACACACGCACAATAACAAAAGTTGAGGTTATGTCAAAAGGACACAAAAAGCCACCTGAAAGAGTTCCCAACTGTGAAAGTTGGAACATTTTGAGCAACAAAATAAAGCAGTATTGGATTATAACCCATTGTATAACATAAATATACATGAATTCACACTGATATAAATAAATTATTGAATAAATAAATAAATAGGTAGAAAAGACAAATCTTCCTTACAGAATTCCAAGTAGTACACGCAGATACACACCCACTTCAAGAAGTGAAATTTAATTCCTACCTCGTCCCCTTGAGTGTTGCCTGGACTTCGAGACTCCTTTCTGAAGAATAGACCAGGCAAAGGAAAAATAGTACCTTTACAGTGGATGAGCCTGGCAGATATCATGACCTTGACCACGTGATGAAGGTTAACACCCCCAGCAGTGGCATGTGAATATTGTGTTCCCCTGATATAATAAAAAGGGCATTTTGCCTCTAAGATATTCTTTCCAGAAACCTGTAACTGTAGTATAGCCATGAAAAAAAGAAAACCAGACAAATCTAGATTTGAGATATTCTTTAGGATATCTGTCCAGTATTCCTCAAGACTGTCAAGGTCTTGTGGGGGGAAAAAGTAAAGATTGAGAAACAGTCCAAGACCAGGAGAGACTAGGGAGAGAGGATGATGAAATACAATGTGGTTCCCTGTACTGGATCCTGACACAGAAAGACGACATCAATGGGAAAACTGGTAAAATCCAAATAAAGTCTAGAGTTTAGTTTTAAAGGAAAAATAAAAATAAAAAAAGCCTATAAAGAATAGAAACTATATTCTGATATCTAACTTCAGGGAAAAAATTCTCACAACTCCCTAGAAGCAGGTAATTCATATTCTCAATACAGGAATGGCAAATGGGGCAATAACCTCATCATATCCACAGAGGAAGCCTCTATTACAATTCAAAGTAACTTGTTGGGGCCCATGTTTGTGCAAGCTGTCCTGTAAATACAGTGATTTTGTGGATGTATTTGGGGACCTTGTTTAGAAGGTCTACAGCTTGATAATCATTTTTTATTTGGATTATCTGTATTCCTTGTAACATGTAATTCCAACATGGAATGCACTTCATTCAATATGAGACAGGAAATATAAACTAAAGAGACCAGTTGTTTTATGGAATTTGTTCCTGAGGAAGCCAGGGCTTAGTAGATGATGGCCTTGGTCATAGCACTGAACTCAGAGAAAAAGGTGGATCCCATCAATTCAGGACACAATGCCCTCGGAGTTAAATGACTACCTCACAGAGGGATTTTCATCTTTAAACTGACTCGTGTTGTCAATACTAATGCAAAATCACACCCAACACCTGTATTTATGTGGTGCTTTACTTTTTAAAAGCAACAGTTCATTCCATAAACATGTAATGTGATCCTACAGTAACTGAGATATAAAGGAAAAATGCCACTAGGGGGCTTCCCTGGTGGCGCAGTGGTTGAGAGTCTGCCTGCCAATGCAGGGGACACGGGTTCGTGCCCCGGTCCGGGAAGATCCCACATGCCGCAGAGCGGCTGGGCCCATGAGCCATGGCCGCTGAGCCTGCGCGTCCGGAGCCTGTGCTCCGCAACGGGAGAGGCCACAACAGTGAAAGGCCCGCATAATGCAAAAAAAAAAAAAAAATGGCATTAGAAGAATGTACAATGTAGTGGGGGAGATAAACATATAAGTAGGCTAAATATATAATATTCTAATAAATAATTCTAAATAGAAAAGATGGGGATGCTACAAATTTGTTATCTTATTAGAACCCTCCTGTAATTTCTTGAGATAAGTAAGGAAAGCATTGCTATCTGCATCTAATAGATGAGGAAACAGCCTCTCTGTTGAGTGAAGGGCTTTGCCTGAGGTCACGCAGCTGCTTGTTGGCATAGCTGGGGTCCTATGATCCCTCAGTTGGTGCTCTTTGTACTCTGTGGCACTGACCCAAATTACAACACAGTATTCTGGCATAAAATTGATCTGCTTCCATAATTGCTATACACTTGGTACAAAGAAGAAGTTAGCTGTCAAAAGTTGGCCTGTTAAGAGCTTTCTCTGATGTGAATTCAAATCACATTTTGGAGGGCACATTTCAGATGGTATCTAAATAAGGCATCCTTGGGTTTTTGCATTTTCATTAAAAAAGGACTATTAAAAAAAGATAACTTGGAAAATTTGCCTCTCGTTCTGTGTACATTAGAATCCTCTTGATAATTCTTGTAAAGATATATTAGAAAAATAACAAATTCCTTTCCATTCTCCCTTACACATGCCACAACCAGAAAGCCAATTCAGCTTTAAACTATGTTAAGAGGTATATTATTTACTCAAAAAAAAAACTTCAAGTTGAATTAATGGAAATCTAAAGCTATTCACATAATGTGCCCAATGTTAATACAGCTTTAACCCCTTTAAGGAAGATTGTCAAGAGGTACAAAACTTCCAAGAAAAAAATGAGTTAATGATTTAACAAAAAGAAAAAGTCATGTATAATCTTGTATAAGCATATCAGAAGAGAAATTCTTATAAACTTAAACAAATCAGCAGAATAATACTCTTTCATTTCAGTGATACTATAAAAAGCCACCAAATTTAGAAACTTTTCAAGGACTCTTTCAGGGAGGGAGCTACTAAAAAAAAATGCAAGTACATTGTCTTTTGCTCAGATAATCCTTTACATTATTCAAGCTGCTGCCCTCTTTTTCTGGCCTTTTCCTTTTTTAATTCCTTAAATCTATCTTTCTCCCCCATCTAAAATCAGAGAGCATAATTAGAGGGCATGTGGCTCCACCTTTTATGGAAATATCTATACCCCTTATTTGCATGTGTTTGGACCCATTACCAGCTGTCCATAAAAGCAGCAGAGTGACCATTCCTCCTTGTTATCCAGGCAGATTCTGTTCAAAGCCAAAAAGATTAGAACAGCGCAAATGGTAGAAAATAGCTTTTTTTCTCTGAAAAATACAAGAGCAGTTTAAAGTGAATAGAAATTAGTGGATCAGTGAACTGGAAGGAAACGTTATTGCCTCTGAAATAGCCTTGCTCCCACTCAACTTAGCATAACAATATTCGGTTTGCTATTATGCAGCACGACTTCCAGCCTGCTTCCCAGCCCAAACCAGGAAAAGTTCCCCTCTCTACCGTTAGATTGGTGGGAATTAAATACACAATGTGACCAAACATAGTTAAACCTTTTAGAGAGGACATTTTTTTAATCCAAGCAATTATTTCTGCTATTAACAGGTGTAAAATGTCTTCTAACAAGAAAGTGCAAAACAGCAAATATGCTTAGGAAATATGCAGCACAAGTTGCATATAAATAAGACATTCTAGGAGTCTATCTGCTTCAATTTTATAAAGCAGATGTCTGCTGTCCTAAGCAAACAGTTCAAGTTGTTTCCAAAATATGGAGGCAAAAAGAAATAGAGGTACCATTTACACACTCATTAGTAAAAGAGGAAATGCATCTGCTTTGGAAAATTGCTCACTAAAAAGCAAGTTTCCCTAGCAACGGGTACATCACAAAACTCTTAGACCACAAAACTCTTAGACATTTTTTTAATCCAAGCAATTATTTCTGCTATTAACAGGTGTAAAATGTCTTCTAACAAGAAAGTGCAAAACAGCAAATATGCTTAGGAAATATGCAGCACAAGTTGCATATAAATAAGACATTCTAGGAGTCTATCTGCTTCAATTTTATAAAGCAGATGTCTGCTGTCCTAAGCAAACAGTTCAAGTTGTTTCCAAAATATGGAGGCAAAAAGAAATAGAGGTACCATTTACACACTCATTAGTAAAAGAGGAAATGCATCTGCTTTGGAAAATTGCTCACTAAAAAGCAAGTTTCCCTAGCAACGGGTACATCACAAAACTCTTAGACCACTTCTAAGCTATGAGAGAAATTATAGGAAAATATATAAAAAGATTTTTATCAAATATATTTTATCTTTTCCATGGGAACATTTCCCCTAAATTTAGAACTACCTAGGGAACTTAAAACTTGCCATGCATTAAAAAAAAAAAAAAAAAGATGTATCTAGAATCACCCCTCCTTTGTTAAGGGCAAATCTAAGGGCAAAGAGAAGGAAAGCCATTCTATACCATCAGATAAGAGAGAAAGAAAGAGAGAGAGAGAGAGAGAGAGAAGTAAGAACAGGGAAATGGATAGGAAGAAGATTCACTACCAATGGCACCATCTCAGTATGGGGTAAGTTTGGTTTGGTGACCTCTGACTCCATTCTTTTCTTTGTCATTAGCCAAAGGATTGTTACAATCAAAGAATTTCTAATTGGATGATAACAGAGTTGATAGGTAGAGGCTTTAATCCCATAATTCTGTTTATAGTTACTTCATTTCACTTCCTCCCCCAGCCTTACCCACAGCTGCCAGAGGTGACAGCAACACAGGAGGTGGGCATCTCTTTTGTCATTCCTCCATTTAAAGCGTTCATTACTCAAAAAGGCATTTAGAATTCTCTCAAAGTTCATAAAAATCCAATAGGGAATATCTTAATTTTTCCAGAAAAAAAAAAAAGCTGTAAGTCTTTTTGCCATGAGTATTGAACTGTGTCTAAAAATAAAGTGGAACATCTAAATTTGTCAGCATTTCTGGGTTGTTCTGATACGTATGTGCTGTTTTAACTGAAATATTACTTGGGAACATAGCATATTTATTTTCTCTCAGTGAATTGTTCCCTTGTAATACCATATTTGAATGTATTTAATTGCTGATACCTGTTTTAACACCATTAACAACAGCTTGTTTGAAATGTCTTTTAATTGTACCAAGTAACTGTTAATACAGCTTATCTCTTTCTAAAGAATCATTTTCAGTCCTGGATATGATGGAGCTAAAATAGTAGGAGCAGTTTTCAACTCACCACTTTCACGGTACTCTGAGATAGAAACAAAGAAACAAGTACATAGATGTAAATTCAAATGTACCATCCTACGAAAACCAAGAGGGTAGCAACAGAGAAAAAAATGGAGTTGAGATCTTCGCGGTACCTATTCTGTGCCAAGCGTTGTACCTACATTCTCACTTTGGTCCTCACATCAACACCCTAATGTATTATTAAAGGCATGCTTCAGATGAGGGTTTTGAAACTCAGAGATGAAGTAATTTGGGCATTATCACATATGAGTAATAGGAGAACTGAGATTCAAATCCAAGTTTGCCTAAAACCAAAGCTTGTGCTCTTTCTGCCCCTCTAGTAGGAGGAGTTGTATTGGTCAGCTGTTCATTTTTTTCACTTGGAGTTCTCCTCGGCAGGGGTCACAGATTGTTGAGGTTTTGTTCTCTTCAGACAAAACAGTTTTATCTAGAAATGTGAATTAACAGCCAAATTTAAAGCAAGAAGATCTCATATAAAGATTTGGGGCTTCTCCTTAAAAATAAAAGCATCAAAAGATACAACAGCGTCAGGAATCCCTCATGGCAACTGACAACTAGAGCTGAGGAATGGCTGTGCTCTTTCTTCAGGGTTGATTGTCTCCAGGACACCCCAGCCTGTCACACAGTTAAGTGCCTGGCTCCGATGAGCATCTGAGTTTGCCATCTCTGGATGAATGGTATCAAGTAGAGTCACCTAACATTCACTGAACATTATCTACAAGCAAGGCCAGTGCCTTACAACTTGGAAACAAGTGCAGGGGGTAATGGCTGGGAGCTGTAAGACAGAATGAAGGAAATGGGACTGAAGTGAATTCATTGAGACTTGGTCATATTCTAACCAAGGGAGAGAATGGGTCAAGATGTTTGAAAAGTAGTCATAAAAAAATTAAAAACCTGTCCTCAGCTGAGTAATGATCTTCCATGAATTTAACTAAGATGATTAAGAAGAACAGGGATCCAAGAATCCAAAAGCTAGAATTCTCATCTTCATTCAGTTACCAACTCACTTTTCAATCTGTAAGTAGCCCTAAGCCTAGATTGGCTTCAGGTCCCATATCTGTGCATGGAGATAACTGGACTATTATGTGAGCAGGAGCTATGTAGATAAATAAAGGAATAAAGGAAGACAGTGGTGGGGGACTCGGTCTAACCATAGGACACTAAAGTAAAGGGCAGCTGCTGTTCTACTCCAGACCATTGTCTCCTAGGAGAATCTGGGCTTAGGGTTGTCAGATCACCCCACTTTGCCAGAGTAGCCAGAAATACGTGTGAGTCTGTATGTCTTTGTTTTAAGTTGAAATGTCTGACTTTTAAAAATATTATTGACTAATTCAAAATTTTAAAAACACCACGTAAGCCAACCCTGGACAGTGAAGCAAAATATCTCTGGACTACACTGGCCCTCAGGCCCTCAGTTTTCTGCCATTCTATTTAGCATCAGGATTCTGTGATTTAAGTACTGAGGAGATATGATCATCTTTGAGAAGAGAGGGATGTAGATGGGTATATTTTCAGTGGAAAAGCTCAAAAAGATTAGCATTCGCTAAATGGCCCATTTTGCCATCCTCCTCTGAATTTCGCATTTCGTGAACATGAAGCAAGACACGTGGGCAGATGCACTGTGTGAGCATCACTCAACGGAGGCTGTGTGAGGAGAAGCTGCTGGAGAGGAGAAAAGGGAGCAGAAGGTGGAATTACTCTCCAGGGAAGGATGAGAATTACACCCATTTTGAGGAAAGCCAAAAAAGGAAGTAGGTAAGAACATTTTAAAAACATGTACTATGTGCTCGGTGCTTCTGATATCTCATTTAGCCCCTAAATCTTTTAAGGTAGATGCTGGTATTACCCATCATTATAGCGACAACAATGTACTGTGCGTTTTTCATGTACCAAGCACAGTACAAAGTGACTTAATTTATGTCTTGTCTCACCAGTGCTGTGAGAGAGATTCTTTTATGGCCAATATACAGATGAGAAAATTAAGACAAGAGAGACTCAGCAATTTGGCCCCAAATCCTCAAGTAATTAATTAGCAGTGTTGAGGTAGGAGATAGATGGGCCCCTGGGCTGGACAGCTGGAGTCTGTCAAGTGGAGTAAAACTGAAGCTGTGTTCTCACCCAGACACTCCAAGACAAAGCTAGTGGCAGAAGCTGAGCTCTGCTCAAGTAAAGAGATAAGATGACCACTCCTGAGGTCAAGGAAAACTTGCCTGTCTGCCCATGCGCAGGAAGGCTCCCTGGGGGTCAAAAAGGGAGAGGGCGCCACCCCATAATAAGTGTGGACATGCACCCACAGGCCTCTGCGGTGGGATCCATCTTAGCAAAAATTTGCGCAAGCGTGTTGGGGAGGATCCTAGAACAGGCCACATGTGGGAAAAAAGAAACAAACAATTGGCCAAAGTAAACAAAGACCCGGAAGGACCATCCTATGTAAGTGATTTAAATCACCTCTTTCCTGCGCTCCTCATTCAGGACACCCACACTCCTCTCCGGGTGTGTATCTCTGCCTAGCTTCAGTCTTAAACTGTTTCTCTGTGTGCTCTCCCATACATTGTGCTGTGTCTTTAATAATAATCTTTGTACCTGTTTTTACAGTTTTTGCCTCCTTGAAACATTCTTGCTTTCAAATGGGGGAAAGAGCCAGGGCCACTTTGCTTCTAGCCTCCAGCCCCTGGTGGTCTAGTGACTAGGATTCCTGCTTTTTATCCAGGCTACCCAGGTTCAATTCCTGGGCAGGGAACTAAGATCTCTCTTCAGGACCACTCACAGCTGTCTCTCTGAGATCAGTGGGATTCAAACTGAGGTCTCTGTCTACACAGCACTCACTCATCACACTTTTCTTCTTCTCTAAAAAGTCAGGGGACTGTTTCAAGATCCCATTACCAGAAAGCAAGAGTACAGTGGAGATTCCATCACGACTTGGAGTCCTCAGAGCCTCTGGTTTCTTGTCCTACTTTCTATCCCCCAGTAGCACCTTGCCAGACTACCTATCCCCAGGGGATGATGCACTTGAAAACTGTCCCCCTGAATTTTTCTTGAATTCACAAACTTCTATCCTTTAGTTTTCAGTTATCCTTCTATGCTTTATGTTTCTGAAACATAGTGTACATAATCCCTGGCTCACTCAAAGAGTGAAAGCAACACTGGGCTAAGATAATTAGATAATGTTTAATCATCATTATTTTTCCTACCCCAATGAGGCAAAAATATTGGAGAGTGTGAATGACACAGTACTTAATTTTAAAAACCAAACCAATGTCGAACATCTGAAAAAACGTGCTAGTGCATTGAATATATTTTCTATTCAATCTGCCACTTGCTTCCAGTGTGAGAAAAATATTAGACATTATTTCTGAATACATACAAATGCAAAAACAAGCTAGGTATAGAAATTGTTTTGATCTAGGTAGATCACACACCAACACAAACACCAACGAGCACATACTATGTGCCAGGCACTATTCTAGGCACTTTACTTGTATTATCTCATTTCATCCTCACCACAGCCCAACTTTCCAGATGCACACTCTGAGGTACAAAAAGGCTAAACAACATGCTCAAAATGACACAGTTAGTTAAGTGGTGGATCCAGCTTTTAAGCTCAGGCATGTGCCCCCAACACCTTAACAGCCTCTCAAAATTGTCAAGTGACAGAAAGCATGGTCTAATTTGGCCAGGTACATCATGATTCCAAGAGGGTGCTTGGAATTGCACATTTAATAAAGTGTTAAGTAAATGGATACACTCACAAACCAAGATAGGTACTTACTTATATGAGGCAGAATCACACAGTGTCTGCTTAATGACACTTAATGTCTGATGAATGAATATTGTATCTTTTAAAATTAATTAATTTATTTATTCAACAAATGTTTATGTGGTGCACCAGGCTCTGTTCTAGGCAATGGAGATATAGCACTGAGCAAAAGAGACGAATCCCTAGCTTCATGGAGTTTACATTCTGATAGAAATAGAAAATAAACAGAATAAGTTAGATATTTAATATGTTAGATATACAAAAAAACTGAGAGAAAAAAATAAAGCAAAGAAAGTGTACTGGGACAGTTGGAAGCAGTTTTGCAGTTTTAGATATCCCTGATATCTAAAAGGGAGGGTATCCCTGATATAAAGGGTCAGTGCTTTTATTTTTTTATTTTTTAATTGAACTATAGTTGATTTACAATGTTGTGTTAGTTTCTGGTGTACAGTGAAGTGATTCAGATATATACACATATTCTTTTTCATATTCTTTTCCATTAAGGTTTACTAGAGGATATTGAATATAGTTCCCTATGCTATACAGTAGGACCTTGTTGTTTATTTTATATATAGTATTTAATAGTTTGGATCTGCTAATCCCAAACTCCTAATTTATCCCTCCCCAACCCCCTTTCCGCTTTGGTAGCCATAAGTCTCTTTTCCACGTCTGTGAGGCTGTTTCTGTTTTGTAAAAAAGTTCATTTGTATCATATTTTAGATTCCACATATAAGTATTATCATATGGTATTTGTCTTTCTCTTTCCGACTTACTTCACTTGGTATGATAATCTCTAGGTCCATCCACGTTACTGCAAATAGCATTAATTAATTCTTTTTTACAGCTGAGTAGTATTCCATTGTATATATACATACATATATATATATATATATATATATATATATATATATACACCACATCTTCTTTATCCATTCATCTGTCAGTGGACATTTAGGTTGCTTCCATATACTGGCTATCGTAAATAATGTTGCTATGATCATCGGTGTGCATGTACGCTTTCAAATTAGTGTTTTCTCCAGATATATGCCCAGGAGTGGGATTGCTGGATAATACGGTAACTCTATTTTTAGTTTTTTAAGGAATATCCATACTTTTTTCCATAGTGGCTGCAACAATTTACATTCCCACCAACAGTGTGGAAGGGTTCCTTTTTCTTCACACCCTCTCCAGCACTTGTTATTTGTAGACATTTTTTGTTGTTGTTGAGGGAAACTTTATTTATTTATTTATTTTTAACATCTTTATTGGAGTATGATTGCTTTATGATGGTGGGTTAGTTTCTGCTGTAAAAAAAAGTGAATCAGCTATACCTATACATATATCCCCATATCTCCTCCCTCTTGCATCTCCCTCCCAGCCTCCCTATCCCACCCCTCTAGGTGGTCACAAAGCACCGAGCTGATCTCGCTGTGCTATGTGGCTGCTTCACACTATGTATTTTACATTTGGTAGTGTATGTATGTCCATGCCACTCTCTCACTTCGTCCCAGCTTACCCTTCCCCCTCCCTGTTTCCTCAAGTCCATTCTCTACGTCTGCATCTTTATTCCTGTCCTGCCCGTAGATTCTTCATGACCATTTTTGTGTTTGTTTTTTTAGATTCCATATATATGTGTTAGCATACGGTATTTGTTTTTCTCTTTCTGACTTACTTCACTCTGTATGACAGACTCTAGGTCCATCCACCCCACTACAAATAACTCAATTTCGTTTCTTTTTATGGCTGAGTAATATTCCATTGTATGTATGTGCCACATCTTCTTTATCCATTCATCTGTCAATGGACACTTAGGTTGCTTCCATGTCCTGGCTATTGTAAATAGAGCTGCAGTGAACATTGTGGTGCATGACTATTTTTGAATTATGGTTTTCTCAGGGTATATGCCCAGTAGTGGGATTGCTGGGGCATATGGTAGTTCTATTTTTAGTTTTTTAAGGAACCTCCATACTGTTCTCCATAGTGGCTGTAACAATTTACATTCCCACCAACAGTGCAAGAGGGTTCCCTTCTCTCCACACCCTCTCCAGCATTAATTGTTTGTAGATTTTTTTTTTTTTTTTTTTTTTTGCGGTACGCGGGCCTCTCACTGTTGTGGCCTCTCCCGTTGCGGAGCACAGCCTCCAGACGCGCAGGCTCAGCGGCCATGGCTCACGGGCCCAGCCGCTCCGCGGCATGTGGGATCTTCCCAGACTGGGGCACGAACCCGTGTCCACTGCATCGGCAGGCGAACTCTCAACCACTGCGCCACCAGGGAAGCCCTGTTTGTAGATTTTTTGATGATGGTCATTCTGACCGGTGTTAGGTGATACCTCATGGTAGTTTTGACTTGCATTTCTCTAATAATTAGTGATGTTGAGCATCTTTTCATGGGCCTCTTGGCCATCTGTATGTCTTCTTTGGAGAAATGTCTATTTAGGTCTTCTACCCATTTTTAACTGTTTTTTTTTTGTTGTTATTGTTATTGAGTTGTATGAGCTGTATATTTTGGAAATTAATCCCTTGTCTGTAGCATAATTTGCAAATATTTGCAAATATTCCCAGTCCATAGGTTATCTTTTCGTTTTGTTTATGGTTTCCTTTGCTGTGCAAAAGCTTGTAAGTTTGATTAGGTCCCAGTTGTTTACTTTTGCTTTTATTTCTATTGCCTTGGGAGACTAAGAGTCAGTGCTTTTAAAATACTGACCATGGGGCTTCCCTGGTGGTGTAGTGGTTGAGAGTCTGCCTGCCAATGCAGGGGACACGGGTTCGTGCCCCGGTCCGGGAAGATCCCACATGCCGCGGAGCAACTAGGCCCATGAGCCATGGCCACTGAGCCTGCGCGTCCGGAGCCTGTGCTCCGCAACGGGAGAGGCCACAACAGTGAGAGGCCCGCGTACAGCAAAAAAAAAAAAATACTGACCTTGGTAAATATTTTTAAGCTTACTATTAAACATTTAAATTTTTAGTTCCCCTATGTGTGTGGTAAATTCAGCCTAATAACATATTCGATTAATAATGTTGGGTATTTTTTATGTTATGTATAAGAGATGTGATTTTTCTAGACTCTTCCAGAATAAATTGTAGAAAATTATAAAGCATGATAGAAAAATAGGATGACTTACAAATTACTAAAGACAGGTCCAGATCATTATGTTTTGCTTATTTATATCTATGTCGGATATATCAAAACTGGATGTATCTCCAAATCAACTCTAAATAAATAAGTAAAATGCCATCTGGAGCCTTCTTGAAAATAATCCACTCTTGCACATCCCTGCTGTCCTAGTGCGACCCCTATGTAGTCTGAGTAGCATATGAGGGAGAGACTGTGTGCCATGGTCTGTAACCCACACACAACCCTCCCTAGTGTCAGCAAAGCAAATCAGGACGCAAAGTGCTTATGACCACGAAGCAGATAAAGCAGTTTTGATTTTTTTCATCTCTCTCTCTCTCTCAAATGTGAAGACTCACTAATGAAAAAACATCTAGTACTAAATTGAAATAATTTCACAATATCAAGGCCTTTGAAAGTGGATATTATGGAACTTGGGGTTAAAACTGAGGCTGTGGTTATCACTCAAGACAAAATCATCTGTAGCTAATTCTATATGAATGATGAGAAAAAGCCCTATGCACCTTCTCAGGGTTCACCAGCCTTATCAGTACTTAGTACTGCGAAACTGCCCATTGGGCTTGGCAAACATGTTTAAAGGGGTTTTCTTTTTCCATTTTTATTATCATTTTATTTGTCCAGAGAAACTTTTATCAAGCTTTCAGTCTGTGAATTTGTCTTCATTTGTTCATTGCTTTCTACAATATGTGTCCACTTCAAAATAAATAAATATTTGAAATTATTTTGTTTTTTAAAACCTACTAAGCATTAATGGTTTCTCCCTTTGTCATACATTTCAGTTATCTTTGTGATTTTAAGTTCATTTTCACACACAATATATGGTTGTATTCTAATAACTGAAATGTGCAATTTAGATATTTAAAAATATATCCCAAACTTAATTATCTGACCAGTAAGCCTTCTAAATCCATTTGAATAAAGATTGTATATTTACCATTTAGGAAATCTACAAAATTCTCAATTTATTATTAGGCACATGGAGAACTACCCAAATGCATTAGAAATGAGACCATTCAAGTACTTAGCCCTCACCACTTCAGCTCTACTCAAGATATTTCAGTCCAGTTTCTAATAGCTAAATGTCACAGTTCCATGCCAAACACATCAAGGACTTTCCTGGCACCAGTGTGCCTACTTTAGAATGAGCGATATTTCAGAGTCATCAGAATTTATCACCCACTAAATTCAACTTAATAAGGCTGCATCATCCTCAGTGTTTCAGCTTCATGCACAATTTATTATCATTTCATATGAAAAGCTAAAAGCTCAGAACACACATATACTATCTTATTCCTAAAAAGAAAGCCCTTTTCTTGAGCAGTTTTAGACACTGGATAGCAATTCAGACTGTAATTGAGTGTCTTCTCAGATCATCTGACAGAGTTCACATTGAAAAAGAGATTAAAGACAAAATGTCAGGGTATTCCAATTGTGAGGAAATCCCTGCATTCTCCTTCAGCCTTCAGCCCTTCAGCACTGACAAGATGAGAAGCCTCAAACAAGGACTCCCAGGGCCTTTCTGAGAGCAGACACAGTCTCTAGCTGTCCTCAGGAGCTCCTTGTATACCTCGGAGCAAGGGAAGACATGATCACCTTATGTGATTTCAAACTGAGTCTGGAAATGCACCTAATCTGTATGTGTGTCTTTTCTTAACTTTTTTTTATTACTTTCTTCTGTTTTACAAGAAGGAAAAACAACAGACACCACACACAAAAATTGAGAAATTCTTTATTTAAAGAAATAAAGTAGTGTGTATCTCTTATTCCCATATTCCTGATTTTTCCCTCCCCTATTCCCTCTCCCCTTTGGTAACCATAAGTTTGTTTTCTATGTCTGTGAGTCTGTTTTTGTTTTGTATATAGATACATAAATAGATAAGTAACAAGGATTTACTGGATAGCACAGGGAATTATACCCAATATCTTGTAATAACCTATAATGGAATATATTCTGCAAAAAACAATGAATAACTATGCTACATACCTGAAACTAACACAATATTATAAATCAACTATACTCCAATAAAAAAGAAAAGAAAAGAAAGAAGTAAACTATAAGTAGGGACTGTCAAAAAACCTATATTGGAAACATTAACAAGGATGTAACATCTTTTGTTGGCCTCTAGGTAAAATGGCACATCCAAGGTTATTTTAAATTCAGGATAATGGCTACCTTGAGACTTCATAGGAAGGTGCTAGTTAGATGTAGGTAATTCAGATACAAAACTCCTATACTTAAAAAACAGGAACTTTGGGACTTCCCTGGTGGTGCAGTGGTTAAGAATCCGCCTGCCAATGCAGGGGGCGTGGGTTCGATCCCTGGTTGGGGAACTAAGATCCCACATGCCATGGCGCAACTATGCCCGTGCACCACAACTCCTGAGTCTGCACTCTAGAGCCCATGAGCCAGAAATACTGAGCCCGTGTGCCACAACTACTGAAGTCCACATGCCTCTCTGCAACGAGAAGTCATTGCAATGAGAAGCCCACGCACCACAATTAAGAGTAGCCCCCTGCTGACTCGCCGCAACTAGAGGAAGCCTGTGCGCAGCAACAAAGACCCAACGCAGCCAGAAATAAAAAATAAATAAATACATTTATTTAAATAAATAAATAATTAATTAATTAAAAAAATTTAAAACAGGAACTTTAAGGATGGGGGAGGGGAGCTGAATCTTCTCCATACTGACCTAATTCATTAGGTCGGTCACTTGTTACCAACTAGATATGCAGGTTGTGTGCTCATCTTAAAAAAGGGCTATGTTTCCATTGGAAAAGCAACCACAAGAGTGTCATTTTCCCGACAGTACCAGTGTACAAACAGGTATCTATAGCGGGCAAGGCAGCGGGCGCCACAGCACACCAGAGGTTTCCAGCAGTGCTGACACGCTATCGCGGTACTCTCCCTAGTCTTACACATTGAACAATAACTCAAATCCATCACAAGATCACTTGTCATTCCTCCTCGGTTAAATGGGTCTTTATTTTTAGAGAACAATGGGAATTAAAGGAAACTGGAGGCCTTACATCACAGAACTATAAATAGTTGCTGTTAAATGCAGCCTCATGTTTTTGTTTTTCAGTTTTAAAATGAAGTTGATATTTGAGAGGGGTTATTCATCTGCTGAACAGTTTATGATGCCCCGGTGATGTCATCTTATCTAGGTGATTAAGGACCTATTTAGTTTTTCAATCAGACAAATCACTAGCTCTCAACAGGAATTTTAATCAGAAGGATTGCTTGCTGTGCTGAGACTGTCCCCAGCGAACACAATGTTACTGACCTTTCCTCCACAGGAAATTTAAATTTGCATCATTTGGCTGGTTAGGATTTCTGCCATTTCCCTGTGGATCAAGATTGGAGATGAACTTTCAGGTTCAGTCATACATTAAAAACACAAACGTAAGCTGTGAAAAGCCAGAAGCAGAATGATGTCTTTCCCCTGATGCAAAGGTCACTGCTGTTTTTTTCTCATTCATTCCAGCTGACCACAGGCTTCTACACTTACTGCCCCCATTTAGGGAACTCAAATTGGAAAACAGCCATACTTATAGGCCCTCAGCATGTTCACTGCATTAAGATTATCTACTACATTTAACTTTGCTCTCTCATTTGTATGTTAAAGGAAAAATTATTTTCCTTGTGACAAACTAGACCTAACAGGACATTTTTTTAAAGTTTGTAAATGAGGTTATATTTATTAGAATAATTCTGTTTTGGTCTAGAAAGTTCCTGCCTTGTACCACCAAGGGAAAAAAGAAAAAAGTCCCAGGTAAACATTCCCTGGAGAAAATTGCTACTCTCAAAATAAGCAATTTCAGGGCGCAAACTCATAAATCTGCTGTGACATCAAGTTTCTAAGTAAAACTTGTTCAGGGAATCACACAGGAAACACATCCCCGACCCCAACAAGAGTCAATAAGAAGTAACTTAGGAAAGCTAGTTACCATGATCTCCAGTTTTAAATTTGCAATTGTTTTCGTATTTCCAAAAGTGAATTCATAGATTTATATAATTACAAAACACTGCAATCTCTTAGGATCCTATACAACATTCACTTAATGATTTAGGACTAAGAGAGAAAAGGTTAAAAAGTCTTACCCTAGAATTATACTAAAAATGAAGCCGATTTAATAACCAAAAAAAGGACTCAGGACTAAAGCTTTATTATACCTTACTTAAAAGTAATGTTGTTTGAAACCAAGATAAGCCTACATTTATTTCTACCTCAACACTTAGCCTCTAAATAAATTTTCAATTTAATCTGTTTAGCCACACTATGATAACTGATTCCAAGAGAACATGCATTTAATTATCACTACATATCAGAAAACATTAAGAAAATATTTAAGAAGTGTAACCCATCATAACTAACCCATTAGTCTAAGCTTGGAAGCAATTTAGAAATGCCTTTTAAAAGTTTATCTAGGGCTTCCCTGGTGGCGCAGTGGTTGAGAGTCCGCCTGCCAATGCAGGGGACATGGGTTCGTTCCCCGGTCCAGGAAGATCCCACATGCCGCGGAGTGGCTGGGCCCGTGAGCCATGGCCGCTGAGCCTGCGCGTCCGGAGCCTGTGCTCCGCAATGGGAGAGGCCACAACAGTGACAGGCCTGCGTACCGCAAAAAAAAAAAGTTTATCTATAAATTATGTAATTCCATTAATTTTGCAATCTGTATAAAAGATGCTTTGTGGTTTAGTCATGGAAGGGCAGGGTTTTTTTGTTTGTCCTTAAAGAAATTTAAATTAGTGGGCTAGAGACTGTTTCATCTTAATAAACAGGTTTGATTATGCATTGTTTTTACGAATTGCCTTCACCATTAAAATGAAGCATACAAATGATAAAAAAATCATTTCAGCAATCAGCTACGAGCAAATGCACAACTGCTTGACACTCTTCCTGGGAACTTGATTCAGATTTGACATCAGCCATATCACTTCTATTGCACAATATCAAATATAAAAGACATCTTGATAGGATAACTTCTTCATAACAGAAGAAAATGCCCCAAACTGTTCCTTTTAAATTTATTTTATTTATTTATTTTTGGCTGTGTTGGGTCTTCGTTGCTGCGCGCGGGCTTTCTCTAGTTGTGGCAATTGGGGGCTACTCTTTGTTGCGGTGCGAGGACTTCTCATTGCGGTGGCTTCTCTTGTTGCAAAGCATGGGCTCTAGGCGCGCAGGCTTCAGTAGTGGTGGCTCGTGGGCTCTACAGCGCAAGCTCAGTAGTTGTGGTGCATGGGCTTAGCTGCTCAGAGGCATGTGAGATATCTTCCCGGACAAGGGCTGGAACCCGGGTCCCCTGCATTGGCAGGCGGGTTCTTAACCACTGCGCCACCAGGGAAGCCACCCCAAACTGTTTTTAAACTGAGTTTTCATGGTCTGTGAGATGCCATGGCATTACTTTAATTATAAAAAAAAAGAAAATCAATAAAAGTCAATAAAAATGAATGACGCAAACATCCTTAATTACATTCCAAAGGCGAATAGATGTCTGTTTTTTTAATCATGAGTTGGAAAAAAAATGAGTAACTATTGCACCATACACTGTGCTAAGTGATTACCTGGCTTACATCCTGCACAATAAATTTTTAAAAACTGAGTCCCAAAGATAGCTCAAGGTCATAGAGCTTCAAGTGTGAGAGCCAGGGTTCAAGCCCAGAATACAAATCCAAGTTCTGTCTGATTTCAAGGCCCACGTTCTTTCCATTGCATATTCTGCTGTTTGGTTTCAGATTGACCTGGCTCCTTACAGTTGTACAGCTTTCAATGCGATGACCAACCTTAACAGCACTGTATAGATGAACTGCATGCAGAACAAAGATAACTGCTTCCCCAAATTCACCTTGCTCTTTCCCGGGAGGTTTCCTCGGACCGCCCTACCCTGGGAATTCTGGGTAGGACACTCTGGTCCCTCTCTAAGCGATTACAAGAAGTGCCCAAGCTAAACAGTGCATGCAAAGAGATTTTAAAGTCATTCCAGCATAATTATCCTAATCAACAAAAACCAACTACAGCTCAATCAAACTTCAGAGAAGAAAAGCTTGAGTGAGAGTTAAATAAATTGAAGTGTAAGGTCAGGCTTTTATAAGGCGTTCCAGATTCTATCACCTTGCTCTAATTCTTGCATATTTCAGCAGTCACGTTTTTTGTGACTTCACAGAAATAACAAGACATTTTAAAACTCCCAGGATAGTTACAAAGTACTGTTAACATACACTGTTCATCCACATATAGCCCAGGGCACTGAGAACATTGGGATAAACTTGGAAGTCTGCAATTGAAAAGTTATTTTTAAATATAAACCAGGTGATAATTAAAAAACGGGGGGGAGGTGAGTGTAACTGAACCAACTTAGATTTTTTTCTCAGTTTCCATACTGTTTGCATTGCTCCTTTCATTTCTGACACTATCAATGTCATAAGGGTTTGAACAAATCTAGAGCAATTATTCGGAAACCCTCACATATAGGCTGACTTGAACATCCTAAGGCCTTATATTCACATACTTCTTCAAACATTGAGTAAAATTATTTACTTGCAAAGATTCTTTATCTCTTTTTAGAAAAATAATTTCAAAGTTTCTTGACTAGTACATCAATAATAGCATATGACTATTATCAAGTTGTCAAACCGATGATAAAACTATCATGACAACCCAACTCCATGATACCGTTGGTTATATGTACACAAAGCAAAGAGAATGGAATATTTAACTAAAAGAAAATTCATATTCTGAACATTAACTGTTATCCTTAAGAGCCACCTACTACCTAATTTGGTTCAAAGTCAAGGCATTGTATGTACACAGTAGATACTCAATATATAACTTACATAAACCTAAACACTCAATCTAGGAAATGGTCAGAGGAAATAAATATACTAACCCTGTAACAGTGACTGACTTCAAAACAAAACACTGATAGAATGAGTATGAGGCATGGCAAGTATGAGGCAAATACTGAGAAGGAGCAACAAGACTTCCCAGGTACACTGAAGGCAGACTGTGGATGGGAAGTTATTCATTAAACAGCCCACATAAAGAGGCGTATTAGCACAAAGTTTTCATGGAAGAACCAACTACACAGAGGGTTGTTATAAACTCTGATTGTGTGTCTAAATTTGTATGAATGGAATACTAAAAGCCTTTAGGTACAAAATGTTTTGAGAATCTCTGTAATTTCTAAAAGGTCCAATCACACACTCAACAGAGCCCTCCTCCACCCCCATTTTCCATTGCTTCAGCTGTTTTTTATTAAAACTAGCAGCTACAGAGGAATAGTGAATGCAGATTTAAGCTAAACAGGCTATTTTGCCTTTTCCATTTGCAACCAAATAAAATTTTATTTTTAAATTTTTTGCCAGTTTGTCCATTTTTCAGATATATCACCAAGCCTCAAAGGTAAAAATTGATATCATTTTGAGTCTTTGCCACAGAATGAAGAATTCTACAGTTGTGCATTAAAAGACAAATTTGCTTTTACGTCAGAAAGTATGAAAAAGTAAGCTGCACCAGTCATAAGAGATTTTTGGGAAAAAGATCCAGATGGCTAAGATACTTCTATACGAAAAATTAAGACAAGCTGAAGTCTCAACAATCCTCGTCAAAGTCAGTTTGCACAGTGGCTAGATGACAAATAAGGGCATTGTTAGTAACTCAGGAAAACTCCAGCAGAAATAACTGAAAATTTCCCCTCTGGGTTCTCAGCTTACCGTAGGCAAACTAAAACAACCCTAAAAACAGAAATACACCCTAGAAACAGGAACAGGCATTGGGATGACAGCCAAACAAGTCTAATGGAGAGATGTAAATATGCAGGTTATGGTACACGCAAACATTTTCCCCGTTATAAGGAGAGTAAAGAAACAATGAAAATGGATCTCCTTTCTTATTAAGTAAAAGTAACATGTATGCTTTACAGGAAGTTAACTGGGCTGTAGCTAACTGTAGCAAAGTTAACTGTAGCAAATACAGTAGTCCCGCTTATCCGCAGCATACGTTTCAAGATCACCAGTGGATGCCTGAAAACTTCGATAGTACCGGATCCTATATGTACTATATTTTTTCCTATACATACATACATACCTATGATGAAGTTTAATTTACAAACTAGGCATAAAAAGAGATTACCAATAACAACTAATAATAAAACAGAACAATTATAACAATATACGTAACAAAAGTTATGTGAATGGGGTCTCCCTCTCAAAATATCTTATTGTACAAATTTAATGCCTTTCCATCTTAACTAAGCACTTATCACGCAACTGTGACCATAACTTTTGCAGTGTGAGGTGTGACAGCAAAACCAGCAAGTTTCTTTCTCCTTCTTACAATTTCACGAATAGAAGATTCATTCTTGCTGTAGACCTTAGCAACCTGAGCATATGATTTTTTTTCTTTATTGAGAACTTCCACCTTTTCACTTAAAGGAAGCACTTTATGGCCTCTCTTTGGTATATCTGAATTGCCAGCACTGCTACTTTTCCACTTTGGGACCATTATGAAGTAAAATAAATTACCTGAACACAGTGATACGTCCACAGTCGATCCAGTAACCAAGATGGCGGCTGAGCGACTAACGGGTACGTCAGATCTAGACAGCATGAGATTTCATCACACTACTCAGAATAGCTGTGCAATCTTAAACATTTGAATTATTTCTGGAATTTTCCATTTAATATTTTTGGATCTCATATAACCTCACACCAGTAAGAATGGCCATCATCAAAAAGTCTACAAACAATAAATGATGGAGAGGGTGTGGAGAAAAGGGAACCCTCTTGCACTGTTGGTGGGAATGTAAATTGTTACAGCCACTATGGAGAACAGTATGGAGGTTCCTTAAAAAACTAAAAATAGAACTACCATATGATGCAGCAATCCCACTACTGGGCATATACCCTAAGAAAACCATAATTCAAAAGGACACATGTACCCCAATGTTCATTGCAGCACTATTTACAATAGCCAGGACATGGAAGCAACCTAAATGTCCATCGACAGATGAATGGATAAAGAAGATGTAGCACATATAAACAATGGAATATTACTTGGCCATAAAAAGGAACGACATTGGGTCATTGGTAGAGATGTGGATGGACCTAGAGTCTGTCATACAGAGTGAAATAAGCCAGAAAGAGAAAAACAAATATCATATATTAACACATATGTGTGGAATCTAGAAAAATGGTACAGATGAACCTATTTGTAAAGCAGGAACAGAGGCGTAGACATAAAGAATGGACATGAGAACACGGTGGGGAGGGGAGGGTGGGATGAACTTGGGAGACTAGGTTTGAGATAAATACACTACCATGTGTAAAACAGATAGCTAGTGGGAACCTGCTGTATAGCACAGGGAACTCAGCTCAGTGCTCTGTGACGACCTAGATGGGTGGGATAGGGAGGGTGGGAGGGAGATGCAAGAGGGAGGGGATATGGGGATATATGTATACATATAGCTGATTCACTTCATTGTACAGCAGAAACTAACACAATATTGTAAAGCAATTTTACTCCAATAAAAATAATTATAAAAATAGTATTTTCGGACCTCAGTTGACCTCGGGTAACTGAAAATGCGGGAAGGGAAACCGTGGCTGAGGGGGTGACGACTGCAGTTGTTTCTGGGGTACGTTACACTGTATAGTTTGATGAGAGCAGGACGGTGGTAAAGATGGAGAGAATAGTGTAGGTTACCTGGAGGAAGCGCTATGGACCACACCTAACTCTGTGCCTTGAGCTGGAGCAGCCTGGGCGTAGAGAGGGTGGGGGTCAACTCTGGCTCTTAGAAGTTGCAGCAGCAACAGGGGAAAGAAGGCAAGGAGTTGGAGAGGGAGACGAGTGGGAGGAAGAAGTCACCTTCTAGACACTTTCTGTCATTGTTGCCAAAGTTCCTGACAACAAAATGTATCAGAACACAGTCTCTGACTCTACTCTTTTTTTTTTTTTTCAGGATAGGATAGGACACTAATCATATGAGTAATTTAGCTGTCAGCAGAAGAGAAATCGACCACTGGGGAGACATATTCTGTAAGGGTGTCACACGCCAAAGAATGAGATTAGGAATTCTGCCAATCTTCTTTAAAAAAAGCTCTTCAAATTATCAGAGATGGCTGCCTGAAAGAACTGTGGGATGAGAAGTCAAAAGTTCTGCAGGGCAAAGCAGTATCATGCTCTTAAAAGACATGACTAAACAGCCATCACCAAGAACACGATCTCACTCGAGGCACTAATAATGGATTCTGAAAGTAGGATGTTCAGCGAATATTTCACCACATGGTTCGGAAGTCCCTAACCAAAAATATAACATGTGCACAAGAAAAGGTTCACAAACTTCAGAAACCTATCAAGACAGGTGGGTTCTCTTCTACTATCTTTTCTTTCCCAAACTGTATCAAGACCTCAAATTAGGAACTAGAAAGCAAATCCAAGAAATTGAGGAACTTACTGCACTGGATAGAAAATTACTAGCAAGAAAATGTAGAATAAGAATCAAAATAAAACTGTCCACAAATATTTTTAAATGGTTCTTATTTTTTAATCTTCCTAAATCTCAAGGCCATGTTCAAACATTTAATAAGATAAAATTCTAAGAAAATATTTTGACCTCAACAAGAAGAATTTTCAGGGTATAATGGATGTGGCTATTCAGCGATTTTCAAACTCATGGTCATGAGTTAAAAAAAAAGTTTAAAAAAAACTGAGTTGATATTTCCAATAAAATGTATACTTATTCATCTATTTCATGCATTTACTATTATACAAACTATTACTATTATATGGCAAACTACATACATGAGGTATACAACAAATAAAAAGGTTTTAAGGATAAAATTTTAAATATTTTAAAAGCAGTCTAATATTTTCTTCCCTCACCCAGGTGGATCATGTTTGCACTGCTTGGGATGTTCACAGTTCAGAAAACACAAATTTACTTTATTAATTGCATGTGAGGGGCAACATATATTCACCCATAACTTACACTCACACACACGTTTGAGATTTTGCAATATTTTATCCAAAAACCTTGAATTTAAATGTAGTGCTTTTATATCACTATATAGAACCTTTTTAAAGCAGTTATGGGGTGAATGAAGATACGGCAAATCAGGGTTTCAAAGACATTTTATTACTGCCGATGGCTGCACTTTACTCAGCAACTACTATGTGACAGGCATTTTATATTACATGTATTATATCTAATTCTCACTATATTCTCAACTATAAAGTAAAAATTATTCTTCCAATTTTATTTAAAAAATGAAATTAAGGTTCATGATCAACCACATCCTGCAAATAAGTGGTAGAGCCAGGGTGGGTATCTTTAAAACCACAAAATCAAGATGATCACAATTACAGGACATTATGTGAAGGGCCAAGCATTTTAACTGTTTAGTATTTTCTTTGTTTACAGCTGGCTCCTTAAAGCAAAGAGAGGGGAACTGAGAAATAAGCTGTTAACTATTAAAAATTCTTTAGGTTAAAAAAAATAACCGCTCCCAGACATTTCCACCTGCTTCTCTTCCCCTCTCCTTCAGCAAACAGTACTTTTAAGTCCTAGAAAGACACGTGCAGGAGAGATTTCTGGGAGTGGTTACAGCAGGTACGTTTCTACTGATGCAGTTGCCCAAAACCTTAGAGCTGTGAGTATTGTTTCCCAAAACAACATCCTTTAATCTTAAAAGACAATTTTTTTAAATTTGTTTTTATTTATTTATTTTTGGCCATGCAGCTTGTGGGATCTTAGTTCCTTGATCAGGGATTGAGCCTGCACCCTCAACAATGAAAGTGCAGAGTCCTAACCACTGGGCTGACAGGGAATTCCCTTAAAAGAGAATTTATTAAGGATAAGTTCTGGAGCTTGCAGAGCAGGGCATTCATTCTGTTTTGCACTGAAGAATAAGAGCAGGAGAGAGAAAGCCAGCTAGATTCCCTACCCACTCTTCTTACCAGGCTGATTGTGCAGTAGGAGCATCTTGGACTTCCACTCAGGACACAGAGTTTCCAGCTATGTTCCCAAACAGGGCCTGAAACTGGCTACTTGGTACCAAAATGCTTATTCCTCGTCCAGGCACAGATGCAGCTAATATCTATGAAGCCTCCGGGCTGCCGAAGTCAAAAAAAGATGAGAGGGTCCATGAGCCTGGAGAAGCTACTTTACAGTAAAAAATTGGTTGAATTAGGAGAAATGCTAACTGTAAAATGTTGTTTGCCACTTTAAGAACCATGATTGGAAATTTCACTGCTAAGTTCTTCACCAGAAAACATGGGTTAAATTACAGTTGTGATTCAGCATGATTTCCTTTGCTGGAGATTTTTAAAAAGATATATGACTGCTGTCCATTCAGCCATTCTCTTCTGCCTGGGAAGTCCTCACCTCTCCTACCCACCTGGCAGATTTCTCTTCACTCTCCACACCCAAGCATGGCTTCCCTAGTGAAGCTTTCCCCACAGGTAAGCTAGAATTAGGAACTTTCTCATCTGTGTGCTCAAAAAAATCTTAAATCTGTATTTAATTAGAACCACTCATTTTAAAATGCAACTATTTGTTCTTGACTATGGTTTCTGTGTTTACTCACCTTGTATTCCCATCACTTATTACTGTGCCTGGCACATAATACATCACAACAAATATTTGGTGGATGAAGAAATAAAGGTTGAATCATGAATCTGAAGGAGCACTAATTCCTACAGATAAGTTATAATAGATTCATCTCAATCGTTCTATTTCAAACAAGGATTTGTTTGCTTTTATACACCTTATATAAAATCCATCATAGTTCTTTGAACATTCTCTTTGTAGCCTTATAAGATCACTATATCTGGTTGTCAATATACAAAGGAACCTTCTCTCATTACTAGTCACACCACAAGTCTAGCCTAACACAAATGAGATAGCTCTTACAACTTTTCTATTCACAAATTAGGAACCATTATCATCTGCAGCATTTCCTATAATTTCTAAACAGAGTAACCCGGCCCAGTGGGGAAAGTCATGTTTTCAATTGTTTATTCTCTGGCATCTCTAGTCAAAAGGTTCCTCAAAAAAAAAAAAAAAAAAAAGGAAAATTTTAAAGAAAATCTGAAGGAAAAATACACAATCCCACCTATTTACTTTGAAGGCTTGATCTAGCAAGCATTTAAGAAATGAATTTCTGGTGAAAAAAAAAGTAGTTAGGCAATGTTATACCAAATGTAATGTGTGCTCTTGCCCTTAAAAAAAGAGTCAGTCTGTCACGTTTAGAGAATATCTTTCTGAACTATGAGTGGATTACCTTATGTGGCCTGCCAGAAAACAGTATTCACTCCTATAAATACCTAATCCCTTAAACATTTCCCCCATAACTGCATCAATTTCTCATTAGATGAGCATGTCACTAAACATATATGTGAAACATAAGAATAACAAAACTCAAACTTTATAAACATTAGAAAGTAAAATACAGAAATCTACCAAAAATGCAGGGTTCCAGGTGGTCATTTCAAAAACAATCTGTATTAGGAAACTTCTTGAGCAAAACACTTACCATATAGTAGTTTCATTTCTTACACAAACTACATCAAGAATACACATTTTTAAATGTACTTCAGACCCTAAATAATTAAAGCAAACCTCTCAGTCACCGCCCCCCCCAACCCCAGGATAAAGGGCAATGCAAGAGAAAACAAATCACTAAAATATCCATTTATTCTCTCATAGGTCTCACCTCCCCTGTCCCCAACTCCAATATTTCAGTTCTTTAACTACCCCACCACCTTAACTCTTCTCTTCTAGAAAGTGGGTCAGTCCATCTTAGCAGGCCACCTAGAAGAAAGGTGGAGGTAACCACTGAACGTTACTGGCATGCCCTGACCCTTCTCAGATTCAATTATTTTAAGATTTTGCCTTCCCCATATTTTTCATCTCCCCAAACTTCCCCATCAAGTCACTTTTTTTCACTTTCTACACAGACAGCAATGTTAAGTGAGCACATTCAGTATATAGGCCAAGCTACTGACAGAAAAATGAATAAGTTCCTTCTCAGATTTCAGTCCCGTAGGATTTAAGCTCCTCTCTTAAATTAATATTTATTCTACAAAACACTCACTTGGCATACATCTTATGCTACCTTGCCCTACCTCTCCCAATAACAGGCATGTCCTTGAAGGTGAAATCCATCTTAAGCTCTTTTGTCCCCAGAATGCCTGCATATTCTCAGTAGGCACCTTCTGAATTCTCCTCTGTTCTCTGGTTAGAAGACTGGGCCCAGAATGGCCTCCTCAAAAAACGTTCAGACCATTTTTAAATTCACACTATAACCCACTGCAGAGGGTGTGGTGGGCAAACAGGTTTTATCTTCACTGTAATGTTGATCAATTCACTAGCAGCTGCCTAAAGTGCTGGGTTAAGAAAGATAATAAGGTCACATATGGACTCAGAGAGAGAATGTACACTGATACTAATAATGGATTAGTGATGTCTGCCACATGCACAGGTAGGGAGCATGGTGGTATGCATGCTCAGTATTTGCCACCTCCACTCTAAACCCTGAGCCAAAATCTGAATTTCATTAAGTTCAAGAACTTCTTACTGCTTAAGTTCCTTTCCCTAACTGAAGCATTAGACCAGGCACAGAGGGTTCAAGGTCTTCCAAATATATATTTCCACATATAAGCCTTTTACGTAAAAGTTTGGTGAAGAATACTCTTCCCGGTGAATTAGACTTAAAGGTCAACATCATGGACCCAGTGTTCCCCTCCCTCTTTGCACCGGCACACAGTAAGAACCCTTTCTCGAGAGCATTCGGTAGCAACTTTTAAAGTGCCGTTAAACTTTTCCACAAAAGCAAAAGCATCGAAGCTCTTTATTCCAGAAGCAACCCCAGCCAGGATCACTTAAGGATTCCACTGTCTGTGCAGCAACTCTTTCATTCCAGTAGATGTTGCGTTCTTCTGTTTAAAGAGTTCCCTTTTCTCATCCTGTGTTCTCCGATAAATCTGTACATCAAAGACAACCCCAAGATCGGGGTGACAACATGTAGGAGATCTGGTTTCAGATCTTTCCTCTGAAATAATTTAACAAAACCTACACAAAGTCATTTTACTGTGGCAAGAATACAAATTCAACATTTTCCCCCCAACTAAAGAAGTGACCTGTGAGCCCAGCAAACTCAAAATAACGTATCAAACCCATTCTTATTTTGATTTCTTTCTAGTAGTGTTCTCATCAGCCAGAAAAATCCTGAATTTTTTTCTAATGTAATGTATCACAAGAACCATTTCATAATTCTAAAGCACACTGCAAAGTAGAATGTGCATCCTTAAGGGCTGACAACCTCCACTTCTAGCTTTATAATCATATTTATTATATTTCCAAGGCAATCTTCCTCATCAATTTCCGCTACCCTAATCCAATTCCATTGTGTAAAAAGGCAATTCTACTTAATACTTGCTGTCCTCTCTGCATTACAGTGATGTACATCCTTGCTCTCTCTCCACTCCAACTCTTCTAGAGCATTTACGCCATTTATGCTTGACAGACTTGTCTTCTCCCTTCCATGACTGAGAACAAACCACTTAGGCCACAGTCATTTCAAAGTTCCCTTAAAAAAATTTTAACGGCTATAATGGAATAAAAGCCCTTCCAAGACAAAAGTATGTAAGAATGAGAAAATTAGTAAACATAGGTTGCTTTTCCCAAGATCTCAAGTAATATTTTCTTCAGTGAAAGGCCGATTTGCCTTTAAAAGTTCACTTAGAATCTTCTAAAAGCTCCCACACCTCAAATATTGAAATCATTTAAATAAACATCTGAGGGAAGGAAAAGACACAGCGAGCCACACTTGGGCATTAAAGGGCACAAGGGGCGATGGAGAGGACTCAATGGGTCTCAACAGTAGCCTAGCTGAGCCAAAGGCAGGAAGACATGGGGATCTGAACAGGTTTACATTTTAATCCATCCCCATAGAGTCTTTTCTTCCCTGACTGCCGATGCTGGGAGCCCTGGAACCAGAAGTACGAATGCAGCAAAAGTCGAGGAGCAAAAGAAGCTCACCTGAGACTGAGGCAAGGACTGAACTCTACTGCTACTTTAATGCAGCAGCTGAGCCTAAGAATTAAAGAATTAAGAATTAAGAATTAAAGAATTAAAGTTATATGATACTGCAATGTATTTTAAGATAATATCAGCAGGTATATGATGGCCAAATGTATGCCCTGTTTAGCACAGAATATCAAATTGAATGAAAATGGAGGGGAAAAGAATTTAAAAATAGAAACCATATTAAAAGGCTAAAGAAAATGTGATTTTTTTCCCCCCAGCTTAGAGATCCTCCCTAACCTTTTTTCTTGATAGGATACCACTACCTACTACTGGAGCATAAGCACCAAGTGTAGGGAAAGCAAGACTGAGCTAGTGAAGGGGCTCTGCCAACACATTCTGAAAACCACTGACCCTGAGTTTCGAAACTTTCTTTCTAGGAAACCAAACTTTAAATTATATATATTTACTAATCACATAATAGAAAATATATCTCAAACTTTTAACCCCCCCCCTCACTTTTGCTGCAGAGTTTCACACCTGTCTTTAAAAACAAAATGGAATAGCTACATATTTTTATTTAGCTTAAGAAATTATGTAGGCTCATGGGCAGAGACAGATCTCACAGTCACACAGTTGTGTGACTCAACACATACCATTGCCATGAATACATCCTTCACCTTGAAATGTGAACGAGCACCAAATGCAAAATTATTATTTTATTTTCTTTAACAAAAATGGAATCTAAAAATAACTGCTTTGGTGAATCCTTGAACAGTAACTGGCCTGTTGATGATGGACCTCATTAAAGCACAACACAACAATGTGTGTTTATATCACCCTTTTATTTCATAGTTAGAAATAATACAGTTCCACAGGGTAAGTCATCAATAAATAATGGTGTTTAATCATTAAACGTAAAAATCCCAACTCTTTGGCATCTGACAGGATTCTATTTCTTGTCAAACTAATGACTGTATAGATATAGTTAATCTTAGTGATCATTCGTCAATACAATATGTTACAAAGGTGCAATTTACTTTAAAATGTAAAATAGCTGAAAATTTCCAGCCCACCAAGAAATCTGATCAACTCAGTAAGATATGGGCCAACTTCCCTGAAGCTCTTTCACATGATTTGCCTCAGTGGAAGTATAATCAACGTTGATTAAGAGTTCCTAGGGTTTTCTAATACTTATTCTGCTCTAAATAGTTTGTCATTCATTCTGGCCAAAGAAAAGTCACATCTGCACCAGGAATGACCCACTCATTTAATTAAAAGGTGTTCTTATTTAATAAGCAAGATTGCTAACACCTTAGAAACTCACAGCCCCCAAAATAAAATTTAAAATAAGGAGGTCTATGCTGCCAGAAATACCAATTCAGTAATAAATTGCACCTTCAAGAGTCAAAAAAGAAAAAAAGAAATAGAAACTTTTACAAAAGGTACATTACATACATTTTTTTTTTCAAAATATGTTCAAGAATAGTTGAGCTGTATTTGTTACTAAAGCCAGGGCATTATTTCTTTAGCAACAAATTAAACCAGTGCAATTGACATAAATTGTTAAGTAATCCAGGATTAACCCATTAAAACTGTAGAAGCACTTTAGGCTCCTGCACTAATCCTAGAAAGTGGAATTTCAATGAGTGCCTGTGCTGCACAGAACTAAAACTGAAATGACCCGATGCCATGCTGAATGGTATCACTTCATACTTAGTTTAAGCATTTGAGAGTAGAAATCATGAGTTCCTCTATTAGAGTTCCATTCACTTACAGAACATTCAGATGCAATCAGTATTATGCCTATAATCCACAATTTAAAGAATCTTTTCCATTTTAAAGTTCCAGATGAATTTTAAATTAGAAAATAAGCACTAAGGAAACTTTTTCAACTTATGAAAACTTCATATTGGAAACTTTCCTGTAAAGTTTCCCCCCACCCATTGTAAAATAAATACTTTGTATCCCAAATTTAATTTTATTAAGACACACTTTAATAACGCTATAAAGAAATATTTTACAGCCATAGAGATCAATAACTTTCCATGCGGAAATAAAAAATTCACTGCTCAATAATATTATTGAAGCAAGTGAAGAAAGATTATTCTCTTGTCAATTTGAAATGTTAATTTTTTTCAGTGCAAAACCAGTTATAAAATATTTAAACTCAATATTTAAAAATAAAACGTGGTCCAATTTAGCAATCTTCAAGTTCTAAATTTCATAAAACAAATCATTACATATATTTAATAGTAAAGTACAGAGATTAAAGAAGTACTTGAGTACTTAAGATATAAATTTCTAATGAATCATACCAAGTCAGCAACAACCAAGCAGATAACATTTCCAATTTGAGTATCAGAATTTTAAAGACGATATTACTGTACCAAAGCCTTTTTTTCCCAGCTAAAAAGCAATACAAACTAATGGTCAACATTCTGTTTTCCTTGCAGTTGCGTGCTCTAGAATGATTTCACCTCAAGTACCTGTGATTTCATTCCTGTATTCAAAATTTGATCCAATTTTTATGTTCCAGGAACACTTAGCTGATTTAACCATCTATAATGTAAAGAGTCCTGTACAGAGTACAACAGTGGAATTTTCTAGCCAAGTGTAGGCTGACCTAAACTGGTTTACATCCTCTGCAAGTCACTCATGTATTATTCCTAGCAAACACACGGTCCCCTCTGAGGGTCAGGTGTTGAAGCTGGTACTGTAGCACTTCTGTGTCAGCTGGCTCCTTGATGTTCATTTTATCTAGATTGAGGTAGTCCAGAGATTTGGAGTGAGCCCTCTTACCTTTAAGAAGACAGAGAGGCAGAGGCCCATGGAGGGCCTTATAAGGTTCATAAGGTAAAGATTTAGTGCACTTGTCTCCTGAGCTGGGCATCCGCCTTCGCCTCCTGCCATTGACAGCTGGAATCTCGTATGGCTGGTAGTACCTACTTCTGGTTTTATACAAACGAGAGGAACGGGCAAGTCCTGCATCCAGCTGTTTGGAGCGCAAGGAAGGCACAGCTTCTCCCTTACTCTCTTCACCTCCTGTGCACTTCTGGGCTAACTTCAGGAGTTCCTCACCAGTCGTGAAGCCAACCAAATAGTTAGAGTCCATGTGGAGGATCTGGTAGCCTGACACAGTCCGGCGCATCGGCGAGCACGGAGTGCTGGAACAGCGGGGCTTCTCCACCTCTGCCTTTCCCGGGGAGCTCACCTCGGCCACGGGCAAGGGCAGGGTGGTCAGGGTACTTCTGGACTCTCCATTAACATCTACTTCCATTTTAGGCACCAGTCTGCACACTCCTAAAAGCAGACAGACTCAGATTAGAAGAGTGTAACGATCAGAGCCTCGGGCCAAGCTGGGTGGTTTGAGAAGGCTCAGGGAGCAAGAAGTAACACCGGCCGGAAAAACAACCAATGTACATCTGACAGACTTTTATCTATGTCTATTAAATGTTCCACAGAAAGCATGAAATGACTACTACTTCTCTGCCTTCAAGAACTCAAAGGCAGGTTAAATTAAAGTCTGAAGGACTACTGAAAGGTTCATATGGAGAAGCGTTAACAGAAAACAACAGCAATACTTCTCTAAATGCAGCGCTCCTTTCAATCACACAGTTTATTCCTTGATGCGATTATTAAGCAAATCCAATACAGAGCTCAACATAATGAAGCAAATAAAAATAATCATACACAATTTCACAAGAATCCACAAAACATTTCCAACATAAAAATTAACTTTAAAATTAACTCTTCAGCACAGCAAAGGAAACCATAAACAAGACCAAAAGACAACACTCAGAATGGGAGAAAATATTTGCAAATGAAGCAACTGACAAAGGATTAATCTCCAAAATTTATAAGCAGCTCATGCAGCTCAATAATAAAAAAACAAACAACCCAATCCAAAAATGGGCAGAAGACCTAAATAGACATTTTTTCAAAGAAGATATAAAGACTGCCAACAAACACATGAAAGAATGCTCAACTTCATTAATCATTAGAGAAATGCAAATCAAAACTACAATGAGGTATCATGTCACACTGGTCAGAATGGCCATCATCAAAAAATCTAGAAACAATAAATGCTGGAGAGGGTGTGGAGAAAAGGGAACCCTCTTGCACTGTTGGTGGGAATGTAAATTGATACAGCCACTGTGGAGAACAGTATGGAGGTTCCTTAGAAAACTACAAATAGAACTACCATATGACCCAGCAATCCCACTACTGGGCATATACCCTGAGAAAACCATAATTCAAAAGGAGTCATGTACCAAAATGTTCATTGCAGCTCTATTTACAATAGCCAGGAGATGGAAACAACCTAAGTGTCCATTGTCGGATGAATGGATAAAGAAGATGTGGCACATATATACAATGGAATATTACTCAGCCATAAAAAGAAACGAAATTGAGCTATTTGTAATGAGGTGGATAGACCTAGAGTCTGTCATACAGAGTGAAGTAAGTCAGAAAGAGAAAGACAAATACCATATGCTAACACATATATATGGAATTTAAGAAAAAAAAAATGTCATGAAGGACCTAGGGGTAAGACAGGAATAAAGACACAGACCTACTAGAGAATGGACTTGAGGATATGGGGAGTGGGAAGGGTAAGCTGTGACAAAGCGAGAGAGAGGCATGGACATATATACACTATCAAACGTAAGGTAGATAGCTAGTGGGAAGCTGCTGCATAGCACAGGGAGATTAGCTCAGTGCTTTGTGACCACCTGGAGGGGTGGGACAGGGAGGGTAGGAGAGAGGGAGACGCAAGAGGGAAGAGATATGGGAACATATGTATATGTATAACTGATTCACTTTGTTATAAAGCAGAAACTGACACACCATTGTAAAGCAATAAAACTCCCAATAAAGATGTAAAAGAATTTTTTTTTTAATTTAAAAATAAATTAACTCTTCAACTGTGTTTAAGGGGCATACAATAAAAGATAAAAGCTGATCAATTTCTCCAAAGAATCCAATTTAGACCTAAAAAAATTTTTAAGGTATGGAGGAGTCTTAAGGCAAGGTTCCCACAAACCTTGTAAATGTTCTTTATTCCATATCTCCAATCAATTATTTAAAGAAAACCATTTTGTAGTTTAAAAGTTAATCCTAAATCCAGTAAATCAGGCCATTTTTAATATTAAACATATATAAAAATCAAATGTTATTTGATTATTTAATCCTAAAATATACCACAGATTTAACAATTATTTTATTCTGCAACACCTAAGACACTGCACTTTTGAATAGTTTGGTAAATGGCAGAACAATTCACAACAAATACTAATATTATTCATCACAATGATCACGTGACATATTTGGAAAATCCCAGCAACCAGAAGTACCACAGACAATGGCCAGGTTCCTAGGAACTTGCAGATGGAATTTTGGAAAATAAAATCCAAGGGAAACTGAGTGACAATGTCACTTCTGATAAACTTTACCTCTACTTGATCTTCAATTAGAAGTAGGTAGCACAGCTTTAAATGTCTCAGATCACTAATTAAAACGATGTCAACTAATAACATGTCAAAAAATGTGATTTTAAGATTAAATATTTACTGAATTAGGCTATTATATTAAATAACTCTCACGAATCCCTTTGTAAAACAAATAACCTTTTCCTAATTGAATCATTTTCTAAAATTTGGGTATTCATTCAAAATCTAAGCAATCAGAAAGCTAAAAAAAAAAAGTCCCAACCTTATTCCTTCATTTGCATGCTGTATTTTCTTTTCCTTCATTAGAAAATAAATAAACCAAGACTATGAAGAAGTTACCAGATGCCATCCTGTCCTCACTATGGTCCACACATCTCTAGTACAACTGAAAACTAATATCAAGAATGATTCCTGGGGCTTCCCTGGTGGCGCAGTGGTTGAGAGTCCGCCTGCCGATGCAGGGGACACGGGTTCGTGCCCCGGTCTGGGAGGATCCCACGTGCCGCGGAGCGGCTGGGCCCGTGGGCCATGGCCGCTGAGCCTGCGCGTCCGGAGCCTGTGCTCCGCAGCGGGAGAGGCCACAGCAGTGAGAGGCCCGCATACCGCAAAAAAAAAAAAAAAAGAATGATTCCTGAGGGCTTCCCTGGTGGCGCAGTGGTTGAGAGTCCGCCTGCCGATGCAGGGGACGTGGGTTTGTGCCCCGGTCCAGGAAGATCCCACATGCCGCGGAGCAGCTGGGCCCGTGAGCCATGGCCGCTGAGCCTGCGCGCCCGGAGCCTGTGCTCCGCAACGGGAGAGGCCACAACAGTGAGAGGCCCGCGTACCGCAAAAAAAAAAAAAAAAAAAAGATTCCTGAGATAAAGTAAATGTCAAAGGGATCCATATAGTTTTGCTTATTACTTACTTTTTACTCTAAATCTTAGACTATTTCCAATTTTAATTTAACCAAAATACCTTTGTCCCTCAACACTTCTAGCTTTAAATTAATTGGTTTTATTCTATTTTATTAATGTAAAAATAAATTTATATTTAATTGTATAATTTATTTCTCTGTTGAGAGGATGGGAATAGGAGGTGACTACCATGCATACTTTGATATGCATGCAAAAACCTGAAGATTTCTCATCTAATAAACTTTAGAGGGCCATATGAAACCTCATCAGATTTTATGCTGAACAAACAAATGTTTACTCTAAGCCAAATGACAAATTAATCCTTCCTTTCCCACTAATTCTGCAGTCCAGAAAGAGCACAAGAGGACAGATCCAAGGCCTCCAACATACCTAACCTGACAGGCAGCTACAGGCGGGAAGTGTTTCTCTGATACTTCATTCTGAAAGAGAAGGAGAGGAGGGTCAGTGAAACCTAAATAATCAGGGCTGTGGAGGAGATGGGGACCACCCAAGGGGAGTTACCTAGGTGGTGACACTCAAGCCATCAGTCCACATTAAGTGACAAACCAGTCTAGGTTTCTTCCAAATCTGGCAGTCCATGACAGTCCATGGATTTCCACCAGTAACCTTACTGCATTCCCTGGTATATTATAAACTTCCTAAAATTCATGAATTCACACTTCACCCATTCTGAATTGGGTGATAATTCAAAAAGAGCCTAAGCTGGAAGTCACCTTATTTGCCCCTTAGTATAAAAATTGCTAAGCGAGCTAACAGCGTGCAAAGTCACAGTAAAGAAGAGTGGGCACAGGCTTCTCTGGTCAATGCAGTCATCAAAAGTTTGCTCCCTCACTAAGTCAATCCTGCTCCATCAAGGCAGACCAAGAGGAATACTTAGAAGCTCTAGGGGTTGAGGATAATGAATGGCAGGATACAAAGGTTTGAGAGAAAAAGAAATTATATACCAGCTTAAAAATAAGTACCTAGAAAATCAGAAAAGTGAAGAAAGTGAGTGAGACAATGTATAAAGGTCAAGATTTGGTGTGACAAGAAAAAGACACTTCTGTTAGATGAGTAACTATGACTGGTTAAGTTTCCAGCAGCCAAAACACCATAAAAAATATCACCTGGCTTGGGCAAAACTATCCAACAGGCTCTTCAGACATCTAACCTGATAGACAATGATTTAACCTAGATTGTTCAGCAGAAAATGTAGTTTAAGAACTCTGGAAATGTCAACCAAGCAGCCTACCATACTTTAAGAAAACTTACCATATGTAAGAAACCTACTACACTTTACTAATGTAAACAACACACTCCCTGTAGATAACACTACTTAACCAGAAAGTTAAAGAAATAAGCATTTCTAATATCCTCTAACAAAAATTTTTAACCTAGGAACTAAGGATCAATGCTCTATGTAACACTTCTGAATGAGAGTCCTGCTGTACTGGAACATGAAAAAGCTCATTTTAGATATTACATACATAACAGCTGCTACCTGCTGAACCTCTGATGAGTAATTCTAAGGGCTGGAAAACTGCAGTTTTTAGTTATAAAACATCAGTACTCCTGCTCCAAACGATTGCATATTCTCAAAACTAACAGTTCTTTGAGGTGCTTTCATGGTCTCTGTAGCATACTGTCCTATATACAAGAACATCTTCAGATCTTGACACTCATGTAGGAATATGAATGGTGCAAACAGGACTCAGCAAATTGCACAGATTTAAAAAAATGATCCTTTTTACTTATATTTTGCCTTTCTAAAGAACATCTACTGTGTGGCACTAAGAAAGCTATGTGGAAGCTGGCTGATTGGCAAGTAAATATTTTATTTTTAGCTGGGTAGAGTGCTGACTAAGCAGCATAACCTTCCACTCCTCAATGTGACCGAAAACAAAACTTTTTACGCTATTAAATTGCCGAAAATTTCCTGAGTAGATTTAAATATTGGAGCAAGATCCTGAGAGCAGTTACACAATCAACGTTTACTTATCTTTTTAATGGGCAGCAGTAGTGTAGGTACTGTCCCATCTGAAGAGGGGGAAGTACTCTCTAAAAAAATGGGGGTGACATGAAAGACAATAAAGACCGAAAGGTCTCAAAGTCAGCATATATGAATGTCCAATAATTTTCACTGCAAAATTTCTTATTAAAGGCATTCATCAGGGAACTCGGCTATCGTGACTACATTGGATGTAGCCTGTGTTAGCAGTATAATCTTTGTATTTTACCATGAAAACTCTGCTTATGGGTTTGTTATTTTTAACAATATTCATGACTAAGCATTTTGTTTTATATTCTAAAATAAAACTTGTATCAAAAAAACATACTGCCAAGATAAACAATTACAAAGCACTCTCCGTAAATATTGCAGGTATATGTGCAACAGGCACCACGCCCACTGCATCCTTAAGAATAAATGTGAACCGAGAAATCAAGGCCCACTGCTAACTTCTGCACCACAGAGCACTACAAATTGGAGACCAACAACAGAGACCCCTACTGTTTCCATTAATGCCTTTCATATGCAGTTTAAAGCAAAAATAAAAACTGGAAACAGAAAATATGATACCAGAAGCAGCAATATTCTGTGGAATAGAGTCTAGAACAGAAAATGCAACAAGCATAAAAAAGTCAACTTGTAGTTGAACACTGCTTTTATAACTGAGTTTCATAAACAAGTACCAGAAACAACTGTAACTTTTTAAAATGACACCTAAGGGTCTTCAATATCAAATTCCCTCACAATCCAATCAGCAACAGTGGCACTCAAGTATATTTATACAGCATACAGAAGACCTGGCAATGTTCACAGGCACCACTCTGTTTCTTTGAAATATATGAGGACTCAAAACTAGACAACGCTAAACAAGGAAACACTTCAATATTTACCAGGAAAATGTACACAGTGTACATTTTTAAAACATTGGGTACAGCATGCAATTGTGAAGTTTAGCTGAAACTAAAGCAAAAAGTCCAAACCACAACACACATGTAGGGGAACCTGATATATCAAGACCAGCACATTCAAAAGAATGTGACCATGGAATCTACTCAGCTCTGAACACCCTCCAAGAGGCCAAACTTCCTATACATTTGGCACCAGGAGCAACATTTTGAAAATATAACCTAGATGCCTCAGCTCCTTAGACCAGCTCTGAAAATAGCTGATAAGTTTCACAACTACTATACAAAGAATTATTTTGAGAAGTACTGCATTCCGGGAGTGTTTTTTTTTTAATCAGGCTTATCAAAAAAAGTCACCCTCAGTAATCAAAAAACTGCTCCAGTATGCTCGAACTGTTTTTAGCAACACATAGCAACAAAATTTAAGACAAAACAGATGTAATGTAACTGTCTAAATATACAGAACAAAAATATCATGTGAACAAAATCTTTTTCAAGAGGTACCTGAAACGAACCATTCAGAACAGAGTCATTCCTTGGGAAATGGAGTCCTTCCTAAGCATGACCATTATCAGTCCAGTGATATCTAGATCTATCTAGTTTTAGTGCCAGAGTCATCTAGGAGTTCACTTTCCCGGAACATCCGATTACAGAGAAGAGGACATGTAAGCCGTGAAGGCAAGGGCCTACCCAGGGCCAGGTGTGCAGTTCCAGGTCTCCTGGCTTCAAGTCCAGTTCTCCTTCAATGTCATCATGCTGTGCCTCTAGCACATGGTTCCCAAAGCTGTCTACACACTGACACATCCAAGGAGCTTCAATAAATACTGATGTCTGTGCTCTATCCCAGGTCTGTGATTTAAATCATCTGGGGTGTAGCCTGGGCTCTGATATGTTTAAAACATACCGCAAGTGCTTCTAATATGCAGACATGTTTGGGAACTTGTCTTATAGACATAGAACTTAACAGATAGAAGAATTTCACTCCTGTAAGTTCCTGCCTTCTCTTCCTTAATCAGTAATTATAGTCACATTAGTGAATATCGTTTTTGGCTGCTTCCAACTGCTAACAACCTATCCCTAAGGTCTTCTAATTTACTGTTTCTAATCCACTGCTGTGCTTAAAAAACATCTGCTAATCAAACTTGTTAAAACTGGATATAAAATATAAATAAATTTATGCACTGAATGAGAATTGGGCTTCTTCATCTGCACATACTTTGGTATAGTTACAGTTATTTTAGCTTCTTAGAAGCCTCTGTCAGGTACAGCCACTTTGGATCACAGTTGGGCAATTTCTTATAAAGTTAAATAAATGCTTATTAAACAACCCACCCACCTTACCTGTAGGTATTTACCTAAGAAACATGAAAATATATGTTCACACAAAGACCTGAACATGAATGTTTATGACAGTTTCATTCATAACCACAAAAAAACCTGGAAACAATCCAAACATCCACCAACAGGGTAACGGACAAAGAGACTGTGGTTCATGTATAAAATGGAATACCACTCAGCAATGAAAAGGAACAAAGCAGGATTACACTAAGTGAAAGAAGCAGAGAGAAAACGTTATATACTCTGTGATTCCATTTATATGACATTCTGGAAAAGGTAAAACTGCTGGGACAGAAATCAATCGATGGCTGCCAAGGGCTGAGGCTGGGAGGAGAGGGCATACTACAAAGGGGCACAAGGGAATTTTGTGGGGGGGATGAAAATATTCTATACATTGACA